>NC_059500.1:21807867-22107867 GCF_018139145.2 Gymnogyps californianus
GAGTTAGCACCTTTTGGTGTTTATGCCAATATAAACTACAGTGAGGAAATACTAAGGCATTATCTGTAGGGTAATTAACTAAATATATTTAACAGGATCATAGAATTTTGCTCTTGTTCTATAGTTAGTACCTCTTCAGTCTCTTAGCAGTTTAACAGTCTTTTAAATTTGCAGAGCTGTTTGAACACACTTTTTTCTTTTTTTTTGTTTATTCTTGTTTCTTTTTTACCATTCTCTGAGGAGATGAAAAAATATCTCGTCAATTAATGTGGCCAGTGTTCTATTTCATAAGTGCTTTGAATTTTTTTTAAAATGAGGCTTTCCATAAAATGTTAAAGGTAAGAGTGCCTACAGTTCCTTCTTAGGCCCTCCAAAATTTTCAAGAATGCTTGAAAACAACAGACAAAGAATTTCAATGCAATGTTGATTAATGACAGAATGACTAGGTTACTTGCAAAGGAAAACTGTCCTTATTATTCATCTTTATTTTCTCTCCCTCCAACTTTATATCATGCCAGTTACTGCAGCATCAGAGCTAAGTCAATGTCTAGATAAAGGCATTGTAGGAATGCCATGCAGTAGCTCTTCCCAGCAAGAGGTCCCCACCTTGTACATGTAGAAGTGCTGGAGAACCTTGGTCCTGACTTCAGTGGAAGCACAATCACATTTTAGTGACCTCCTCACAATCTCTACCTGGTCCTTGCATTTCCACAAGGTATGGCTATCTTTAGGCTGTGAGGAAACTTCTCTAGTATCTGCGTAACCTATTTGTGACCTGATGTGCATCTCAGATTTGTTTGCTTGGTTTGATTTTCATGTGCTTTGAGTTTCATGAGTTTGAAGCTACCAAAGCACCATTTGGATACAGTATTAGACTGATATTTACATTTATATGAAGGATAGCTGAATAAAAGAAACTTTAAAAGGCACAAATGAACACCAGACTCAAAATCTGGCCAATCTTTACAAAATCTTTTTCCCTCCTGAAAGACATTTTGGGTTCAGCTGTCAGATTACACTAGAAAACTGCCTGTGTTGGGAAGGGACAAATTATTGTCTGTGGTCTAGTATCAACAAGACCTTAACTGACTGTAATAGGAGTGTAAATCAACAAGCTTAGATAGACACTTCAAGTCAGACACCCTTTATACCTATGTAAGAACTGCTTTCCCACTCATCCTTAGTCTTTCCCCATCGTGACTGCTTAGGGGAGATGCAGTCTGTTAAATGATGACCAGCACAGAAACAAGGGAGCCAGCACAACCAGAGCGGTGTGCTGACATGTCCTGGAAATACAGCATGTAGAGACATGACGCGGCTCTCTGCAGCAGAGGACCTGTGGCAGCGCAGCACCGCACCGCTGCGCGGAGCTGTGCTGAGGCAGCCAACCTCCTTCCCGCCTGGAGCAGAGCTGTGGTCTCCAGCTCAGGCATCGACATCCCTCTCCACCCATCAGTAAGGACAAGCTCTGCTGAGTTCCTGTTGTGAGTGTAAGGACCTTCCTCTCCATATTGGCTCTTCTCAATAGGAAAGATTAAAGAAGTTGAGAGGACTGTGTAACTCCTATTCATTTTCTTGCTCCCTCAACACTAACTTGTTTTATTTCAATAAAGGATTTCTATTGCCTTGTTTGCTGCATTCTTTCATTTTCCAAGATGTTATTTTAATTTAAATTATATTTAATAAGGAAAATATTATATTTTTTATGAATTTGAATGATTTTTAGAGGGTTTTTAAAATAATCTCTTCTAAAAATATTATCTCCAAACATCTTTCAAGGCACTTCAGTACTGTGTGCCACTAAGTGAACCCCGTGTTGAGTACACAAAGCAATTGGAAAGACTGTCTCACTCACAAACTATGAATATGTCTTTTTCTTAAGAACGTCCTTCATAGCTTGAAATTCTTGTATATATCAGTCATTTCACCTATTTTAGCTACAAAAATTTTATATATTCTTCTCAGATGCTGCATGGAAGTTTTTTAGTTTAATATAATAGTCTTCAGTTTCACAGCATTTAACTGTTGGTTACACCAATTATCTTCCAGCTGCACTGACTCGCTACAGAAGAATATTCAAATCCTAAAAATCTGCTGAGAACTTGCAGTTGCCCTCAATTCAGAGAAAAGCTCAAGGCATTCGATTCCTCCTCCTTGCAAAATCACACCCGTGAAAAAGTTCAGTAGGAGAACGGAGCAGGAGACTATTTAAAACAAATGCAAAAATAAATTAACACACATTTCCTTTTCAGTTGTGAATATAAAGTGTCACTTACTCTTTTAGTTAGCTGGGTGTCCATCATGAAATTATGCACATGTTTTTCAGCTTTGGTAAGTTCTAACTTCCTTGCCACCACAGCTACCACCAGTGCAGTGCACCCAGCACCCTGAAAACAATAAAACAAACCCCCAAGACGTTACTACTGCATTTTGCAGAGTTTTTAGTGGAAGCTTCTCCTTTGCTGTAGAAGTATGGCAGGCATCAGGTGATTCATCCCTGGTAAATATAGTGAACACGCTATAGCTATTTCAGTTCAGAGTAATAGGAAAAGTCAGTAATTATAGGCTGGTAAACTGTCAAGGCATCAAAATAATTAGTGAGCAGCATCATTTAAAAGTTCTGCTTTTTTTTCTGCAGGGGTTGAAAATTTGAACACATCCCATTTCTAGTGCATAAACAAAGGGGGTGATCAAAACAACTTTTAAAACCCAGAGTATTAGTAAATAAATGCAGAATACCCTATTCTTAACAATTGTCTCAAGGTTACAGCAATTGCTAAAGAGAAATAAGATTAGATTAGTAATTAGCATACAAAAAAAGAAAAGCTTCTTTGGATTTTCTGTAGGGCCTAAAAATAATCATAAATTTAGTATTTAATCACTTTAGTACACTTCCCTCTTGTTCTCTGAGTCCTTCAACAATCTTTTCCTATAGTATTTCTGCGTATCTTATTACCATTTAAATAGCATACATACACAAGACCATTTCTTCAAAACTTGGATGGAGAAAATATCAATTTTCTAATTTGTGCTGTGTACATGTATGCATATGCATGTATACACACAGACATGCATGTTCACAACAGGCCAAAGCCAACAGATGCCTGACCCTTTGAAATGACAGCGCCTTTATCAGCATCACAAATTTAACTTTTTGGGGGGAGAGGAAAGGAAAGGAGGCTAAAATGAGCCAGGTAATGAGAAGCAGTGTCTATTATACACATCTAGAGGTATCATTCACTTTACACTATTAATAAATTCTGCTGCCTTAGTCTTTTTTTTTTTTTTAAACAAATCTTTACAGGTTCTTTTTAAAAAAAGTACAAAAATCACATTAAATATACGAGGCTGTGTTTAACTTGCAGGTTCACCCCAATCTAGTTGCTATTGCACCTGTCAGTTACTCTCCAGTATAAAGTAATCTCTTGTTGCACATTGAAGCTTCCCACATTTTCATTTGCAGAGCTTTCTTCCACTCTTTCTGTATTTCTCCCATTAATTTACGCTCTCTCCATAACCCATCTCTATAACTGCCTTACTCTCTCCAGAAAATCCAGAATAAAACTCTGAATCTAGCTTCCAAAATACAAATTCCATTAATAAACACATAGAGACTGCAAAATAAATTAACTCATTGGAAACTCTTATTCACATAGTGTCCTCAAAAAAATGAATCTGCTCTCTCTGCTTACTTACTGAGGCACCCAATAAATTTTGTGAAAGTCTCCAATTAATTAATTCTCCATTCCCCTGGTAGATTGTTCCAAGAAATCCATCTGCTCCCTCACAAACACCTAACTCTCTGCAATTAGTTCTCACCTATCAAAGCTTCTATCCCCAACAGCTCTCAACATTCCCTTGAATGAGTCCCTTGTAATTTTGCTGCATTTTCTGCTTCTCTCCTGTCCTCAATACTAAGCTCTCTAGCTTTGCTGTTGTCCTCTGTTCTCAAACCCTGTGTCGATAGAAGCTCATAGAAATTTACCTGAAGTCTTGCTCTCTCCATGAGATGAGTCAAAATGGGGCTATAAGTTCCTTTCCTTCTCCAGATCCCACTAAGAGTTAAAAAGGAAGAAGACAGCCAATGCAGCTTAAGGCTGAGCACTTCAGAAATCCACCGAGCCTTCTGAGGACCAGGCAGGAGATGCTCTACCATATGCCCTACCTCCCCAGAAAATAGACAGCTCTCCTTTGGTCTCCTTCCTGTGAAGGAGGGCAGGAGGGAAGTGCAGAAGACTTCTCTGCGGGCAAATAAATAAATAAGTTACCCCATACAATAGCAAGAACATGAAGAGAAAAGTAGGTATCTTTTGGCCCAGTATGTCAGGATTACCAGGGCCAGATGTTGATTTAATGACGTAACTTGAGTTCTGCCTGCTTACAGCAAGAATGCTAAAACGGAACGAGATTATTAATACAGACACCACTGGCAAAGTGGCACAAAACAGCTGTTTATGCAAGTTACCAGGGGAGAGAAATATTAGATCCCTCTTCCCAGGCCCCCCCAAAATGGCTAGAGGAATGGTGACAGACAACACGAATTTGGTTTGAGTTGAAATTATTCCAGCCTTTGCGATTAACTCTCATGCTTTTTCAGAGTGGCACAGCAGTTACAAGGGCCAAACACTATTAAAAACAGTAGCTTTATATCTCACATGAAAGACACTGCCTGAGGCAGCAGAATATTGTCACCAGGAAGCTATGACAACCACCTCTATGGTGTATATGCACTGCTATCCTCCTTGTCTCCAGAACAGCTTACTGCAATGGCAAGGTATTCTAGATTCAGGTTACCCCTCTTGGCTTTGTGGGATATGATGGGATCTCAGGATATGAAAATGAGCTCTTTCAGCATTTCTGGAAAAGAAGGAAGTATTATACTATCTGCATGTTTACATTTCACAGTACCTTGAAGGAAAACAAATTACGCTCATTCTTTAAACAACTAACAGCTTACAGAAATAGATTGAAATTCCACTTAAAGTACATGATGCTAATTAATATTTTATGTTACAGTGCTCTGCACTATTATACAGCTCCCCTAAAGATCTCAGCAACCTTAAAAATACTAATAAAGTGAGAATTATTCCAAATTGCAGAAATGAAATAGAGGCAATACAGTTACTTTAAAATGGTAGCATCATAACCATCATACTTGCATGTTTTTGAATATCCTGATTCACATAAAACTCAGTAGCTCAGGTTTTTTCCTTATATCAATACTACATAATGCAGCAGCTACTTTTTTATTAAAATGACTTAGGCTAAGTAAAAGCCATGATAATTATTTCAACTGCAAGAAGGGGTCTTTTGAGAATAAAACTCTAAAAAGTCTTACATTTGATTACTGCATTTTATGATTTCCAACATTGTTCTTTTTATCCTGTTTTGAAGTAAATAATAAACTAAATCACTGCTTCAAGCTGTTGCGTAACTTTCAGGGGAATTACGTATAATACAAAGGAAATGAAAAAGGCAGGAATGTATGTATTTTCAAGTATCAAGGCAGTAATTAATTCTACTTGGAATTTGCACTCCTCAGTCAGACCCCTGTTCGCCTCTTGCATTACAGAGTTATTGTAGTGTATTTTGGTTTGGTAAGCAGGGGGATTTTAAGGGCACTTAGGACTTCCAGTATGTCAAAATTTGAGGAAAAAGAGAATGAAAGAATATTCATAACGTTCCCTCATCAGTCCACTGCAGCTTTAGCTAGAGATATATATATCTGAAAGTCACTAACTTCCACCGCATTGAACAGTCCATTCAAAGTGCGGCTAATGTAAAAGATGAAAAAGCAAGTGTCAGATTTCAAAGAATTAAAAAGCATCAGTTTGTGCTAGTTAGTAAATGTTCATAACTATGTACATCAGAACTAAAAGGTCTGACTTAAGACTATTTCACAAAAAAGGGAAAAAATGGGCAAAAAATTTAATTACTTCATGCTGACTATTCAGATTTTCATTGATTTCAGGCAAATTTGAAAAAACAGACAATTCTGCTTTCACAGTTTCTCAAAATTACAAAATTTTTTTCTATGCAGAGAAGTTTTGTATGTGTTCACATGAAATGAAGCATTAAACAGTTACAAGCTTTGTTGAGAATTTAGACACAGCTATTAAAAAACCTGGACACAAATTATTACAACACATACAGTGTAAGCAACTTGGGCAAGCCAAAGTTAAAGTTTGACTATATTGCTTATTTGCTCCATTTAATGGAAACAGGTAATAAAAGAATTAACCATCCATTAATTTGATTTCTTTCAAGTACTCTATGATCAAGGGTTTGCCAGCA
Source organism: Gymnogyps californianus (assembly GCF_018139145.2). Taxonomy (NCBI): domain Eukaryota; kingdom Metazoa; phylum Chordata; class Aves; order Accipitriformes; family Cathartidae; genus Gymnogyps; species Gymnogyps californianus. The sequence continues at coordinate 21,814,162 of NC_059500.1, forward strand.
ACCACCCGTTTTAAAAGCTGATCTACCTGAATTTTTCTGTTTTCCTGAAAGCATGTACAGGCTGAACAAACTTATCTACTAAACCAGGAGAAGCCCTTAAAGATCACAGATTTAAAAATGGGCTTCTCTAAAACAAGACCAGGACTCTGCTGATGAGCTGAGCAATGCCTATTATTTGCAAGGATCTGAAGATGAAGCACATGAACCTCATCCTGAATGCAGAGTATTTCTTGCTTGATATGAAATGGTGTGTATTAGTCTTCAGTAAAAGCAAGAAGTCTGAAAACAAACATATGACACATCCTCAGTCTTTCAATTGGGCAAAGCAACAAACACTGGACTGCACAGTGGCATCAGATCTCTGACGGTGATGTAAAACTTGCATTTGTGAGCAGTACAATCTTGAAGCATAACGTTTACAGCCATTTACACTGGACAGAACTCACCTTGACTGTCAATCTGTTTAGCTGCTGTCCTATATGAAAACATTTTGATGTATCTGCAAACAACTTGAGCTCAGTTTTGGTAGTGGGGGAGGGGCTACAGGGGTGGCTCCTGTCAGAAGCTGCTAGAAGCTTCCCCAGTTCCAAGACGGACCCGCCTCTGGCCAAGGCTGAGCCCATCGGCAACAGTGGTAGCTCCTCTGTGATAGCATATTTAAGAAGGGGAAGGACTGCTAAAAAAGACCTGCAGCAAAGAGAGGAGTGGGATGTGAGAGAAACAACCATGCAGACACCGAGGTCAGTGAAGAAGGAGAGGGAGGAGGTGAGGGGGAGCAGAGATTCCCCTGCAGCCCGTGGTGAGAGGGCAGGCTGTCCCCCTGCAGCCCATGGAGGTTAACGGTGGAGCAGAGATTCCCCTGCAGCCCCAGGAGGACCCCACACGGGAGCAGGTGGCTGGGCCCGGAGAAGGCCGTGACTCCATGGGAAAGCCCACGCTGGGGCAGTTCGTGAAGAACTGTAGCCCATGGAAAGGACTGGAGTTGGAGAAGTTCGTGGAGGACTGTCTTCCGTGGGAGGGACCCCACACTGGAGCAGGGAAAGAGTGTGGGGAGTCCTCCCCCTGAGGAGGAAGGAGCAGCAGAAACAACGTGTGATGAACTGACCGCAACCCCCATTCCCTGTGACCGTAAGTGATGAGTGATCCCTCCCTGTCCTTGTCTCGACCCACGAGCTTTTTGTTGTATTTTCTCCTCCCCATCCCACTGGGGAGGAGGAGTGAGCGAGCGGCTGCGTGGTGCTTTGTTGCCGGCTGGGCCTAAACCACGACACAACTTTAGGATGTTCTTCACATCTTTAATTCTAAACATGTTGCTCCTGTTCAGGACAAAGAACGATGCCTTAAGTTCATATGCTCATGCAGCTAAGCAATAGTCCATGAAAGCCCTCCGTTGGTATCCTCTTTGATGCCTAGAATCCAAACTGAGTTGCCCTGATAGAAATAAGTGTATGTGGGTATTTGACTCACATATATACTTAGGTACTTGTTAAACACTAGTAGGCTAATTATTTTCTCAGCTACGCAAGCCTAAACGATGACGGATGTTCCTTAGAAAAATGAATGGAAGAACGGACTAAGTTAGGGAAAAAATAAAATGTCAACAGGCATTGGCTTTTTGACATCAAGCCCATGCTACTTGAAAACAGCAAGAGAAGAAAGATGAAATTAATTGTATTTTAAGTTATACTTTAAATTTAGCAACTGAACAAAATGCTTAAACACACCCTTCAGAACAAAGTAACTATTACTGGGTGTTATCTTTCACTTTACCCTTAGGCATCATAAACTGCAACTTCCCCTATCTGTCTGCACAGTCTCTCCTCTTGGCACTTAGTTCTGAATTATTGCAAGCTTCCTTTAATCTGCTTTAACAAATTAAATTATCTCTTTCTTAGCCGTATCAGAGACTGCTGCAATGGTTATTTTCTTTGCCTGTCATTTTTACTATGTTACTCTGCTCTGTGTCCATCTATTCCCTTCTCTATGGCATCACAGATAGAACATTTGCCCTCAGTTGCAATATTTTATGACTCCAGGCTCTTCCATCTCATGGATTTGAGCTCTAATAAGTCCTTTCAGACAAAATCCTTTGCACCATCTCTTGACATAGGAAAAGCTCCCTGGAAACATGTACAAATCTAATATATAGTTTTCTTTCAAATTCCTCCCCTTCTTTTTTAGGATATTACTTACTACAAAGCCTAGCAAAACCAGTGAAGGTACTTAAGATTCTGGTGTGCCAAGATCACTTGTTTTGATCCTACATAATGCCTCCTTGTTCCCCACTCTTTTTGCTATATGGAGATGCTAAACTGTTTAGGAATTTAGAGTATATATTTCTACTGTCTTTATACAGTACTGGTATCAATAGGATCAGGTGTTAGAGTCCTGAAGTGCTATGGGAATATAAATAACAATAAATAAAGACGGTAGGTCTGTATTAACCAATTGTACCGTACACATCATAATACTAGACCTGACTTTGCCTTTTTTCTCCTTCAGATCCTGCTGTGGTTTGCTGAGATTATGTATCAATATACTTACTATACACTATGCCAGCTGAGATGCTTTTAGCAGTCTAATCACAGTCCTCTGTCCTCTTCACTGATGCAGCCCACCCTGAGCTTTCTGCTGTTAGCATCAGAACCACCAGATCAAAGCTGACCAACTTACAGTTACCACAGAGATTTTCACATTATGGTAAACTACAGCAGGCATAGCCATGGCAGCTAGAGGGAAAAAGCTGGTGTTGCCCAAAGTATCTGATGAGGGTGAGGGTATGAAGTTCTGATCAAGACCACGCCTTTCCTACCGCTCACAAGTGCTAAGACTGAGGGTTCACACTGGTGCAATACACAGTGATTATAAAACTGCAGGCTTCAATAAAGTCTAGCATTTACATCTAACATTCTGGTAAAGGCCCAGTTTCAGTGATAACCAAAGAGAGGTGCTTGCAACTCTTCAACTAAAGGGTTATCTAAGGCAAAGAATGGTTAGCACTGGCTGATAAGCTGCACTGAAAACAGCATTTGGTCAGCAGAGAAACCCTGTACACTCTAAGTAAATGCCTCTGGCATTTCCACTTGGTTCTTTCTTTGGTAAGGTTCCAAAATACCTTTACAAGACAACAATGAATTGAGCCATTTCTGCAACTGCCTGGAGGTCATATATATGCCTGGAGGGTGCTATTGGTGAGAAAGGAAGCAACACTGTGTATCAGTGTCTCAGCTGTAAGTCTCCTGGCAGCTTTGGTTTACTGGACTGGAAGTGAAGTGCAGTCTTCAGTGCTGTAGTTGTCACAAAAATGTCCTGCTATACTTGCCTGTAGCTGAAAGAAGGCAGTTGCCACATTTCTTGCTCACTTCCCTTGGGATCCACTGAGAGAGAGAGAAGGTCCGCTTTGCAGACATATGGTTCTGGTGGGAAATTTAGCTCTGCACCAGAAAAGGCACAACATTCCTCCTGCTGCTCTGCATAAAATGAAAATCCTGTAAGAATTTAAACAGGTATTTTGTTCACTTGGCTCTCTAGAAGGTGGACTTACAGGACCACCAGGGGAGGGGAAAAAAATGATTAAAAAAAAATCCTGCTTGAAGTAAAAAAAACCTCTCCGAAACAAGCAATGCAAAAGTTAAGGGAGGAATCCATCCATAAGACAGACAGAGGCTATGGAAATGGTGTTGTATAAATGTGGTTTTGCATCTGTCATTGTTTACTGGGAGAGATGTGTAACCTTGCAACACTGAAACAAAACAGGATGAGGAATAGGACACCTATGTCATCTCAGCCAAAAAGGTGACCCAAAATAGTTTTGCATTATTTACACTTCAATATATTCAATATTTGCCTGGCTACTATTGTCTTCAGTGGAGTTTATCTGCACCACAGCTAGAATTTTATTGCAACATTTAAACTTGAACTACTTTTAAAACATTTAAACATTTAAACTACTAATTAGTCCATAAGGTTTTTAGCAATGATGTAAAAATGAAAATTATGAAGAGCGTTAAATGTCATATACAAATATGAAATTGACTAAATACTCTCAGACACAGTAATGGGTAGTCGTAGCAGGGGTGAACTAAACTCCTTTTCTTGAGTAATGCATGGTGGGTACTAGGAAAGGCTTCTGGGACAGCACAAAGATGATGATTTATAAAATGAAGACAATTTCTCTTCTACAGAGAAACCTATAAATGATAGTAGTGTTAACTCGGAGAAGCCCAAGAATTGAATGCATCCTGGTGGCTGGGTTCCTGGGAAACCTTCAGTGGTCATAACAGCTAAAAACCCCCTTGAGATCAAGACAGTTTCTGCCAATGTGCAAAAAACCTTTTTTCTGAGCAAGGAGGTGAAATCTGATTTCACTAAACAAGCAGGCTCAACAGCATACAAGGCTGATGGTAAACATTACTTTAGTAATTCAGGATGATGGCTACCGATGATGTTCTTGTCCAACACTTGTGTTGTAAATACAAAAGTTTCATGAGAATACGTGTAAAAGTATATTAAAATTACTGTATTAAATCTGAAGTTATTGCAGATGAAATTACATTTTTTCAAAACAAAGCAGAAGTTTTGCTGTAACAGTCATCAGCTCTGGTCATATCTATGTAAACAAAGATATCATGGGACAACTGCTGTTCATTCCAGCCAGGAACTAACTGCCTTTGAACTTGCTGAAATGCATCCGTAACTCCTAGCTAGACCTAAGTGGGAAACAGTTCCGCTGTCCTCTGACACTTCAAAAACTTCCCTGCTCTACTGGTACAAACTGAAGACCTTCCAAGGGAGGTTGTTTCCTTAATTATTCTGATTCTAAAAGAGAGTTACACCTTCCAGGAGATTTTGTTTACTCAAATGTAGGTAGAGCCTCTGCTGTTCTCTCACATTTCAGATTATTGCCCTAACCGCCACTACTTCAGAAATGACTCTCTGGAGATTCTCAACTCAATTTTGATCATTTATTTTTCTTTACTACAGTTAGAAATGTCATCCCAACAAGCCATAGCCATAAAATAATCCCAAACTATGTTTGTTCCTTACAAAAGTTTCCATTTTGGCAATCTGGTGTGCTGGAACAACAATAGTAGAGGAGCTGAAGAATTTCTGAGCAGCCCAACTTTTAATAGTTTCAACCCTAATAATTCAAGCATCATTAACTGTCTTCTCCATATTACATTTCTGCTCAACACACTGTCCAGTTAGGCTATATTATTTTAGAAGGAATAAACACAATCTGTTCTGAATCCTGATGTCACTTATATTTATTTTAGAATTCTCAGAACCAACTGAATTAAATTCTACCATATATCTGAGATATGGACCTGAGATGCTACCAATATGCATGAAAAGCTTTTCATATTTTCCTGTACTCTCAGGGAAGTATAAACTGAGCTGTGTTCTAGATTTTGGAAATTCCTCTAGTAGGCTTCTTATCCACAAAACTATTCACCACATTGCTCTGACCTTTTACCACCAGATACTAGAAATGATAAAAATATTATAGATTCTTGATCAATGTGCAAAATGTTCTAGGCAAACCTTTAAATAGCAATACAATCTATTATTCTTTTACAGTTATTACAGAAAATTGAGTTGCTTCTATCAGTTCAACCATACCTATCTACTCACAAAGCAGCGTATTAGTCTTAATCATACCTTTTCAGCTCTTTGACCGTAATTCAAAATACAGTTCTGTGTTTCACGAACAATTATGTGTTTCCACAACTCATTACAGAATTAAACAATGTAAACAGAAGTTTTCAAAAAAAATCCCACAATGTTTTAGGCAGTATTATGCAAAATAATTTATGACCTTTTTGTACATTATCCATAGAAAGTTCTATAAAATAATTTTCATATTTCGTTGCCCAAATCTGATGTTTACCTTCTTTTTCTCTTTTTCAGGAATCATCCCAGAAGATCTGCAGCCAATGTTAACTATGCAGTTAGAATCTACTTTTTTTCTCTTTTTCTTACTATCTAGTAACTATTAAATTTCAAAAATGTTACAGTTCCAATTTTTGCTACCAACAAAAATTTTATGGTTAAAAACTATACTACTGTAAGTGCCACGTTCCTCTTGTAGATAGTTCTCTGTATTTGTTGGCAAGACCAGGCTGAGTCTGAGATAAAACTGTACCCATAAACACCACAATTTAACCTTAGATGAAGTCCCCTATTCTCATAGCAGAAACACCTCATCCTCGTCACTTTTTTCATGATGCATAGGAAAGGAACTGTGATTCTTTTGAACTAAATACAGACTACCACAAGGATATTAAAAGCTGCAGCATGAGAAACTTTAAAATCAGATCTGATTCTTTTTTGATTCACAATTTACAACTAATAAAAACTAGTATCCCTAAGGCCAGATTGTACACATTGACTGCATTGCGACTACTCTAAGAATTCTTCACCTACATGAGTGGTGTTCAAATCCTGTAGTTAAAAGATGCTACTGAAAAATTTTCCAAAAGAAACATTTAATCTTGTCCACCTCTATGATGTAAATTTAAGAAAACTCTCCTAATTTATTTGGTTCTTTCATAGGCTTAACAATCTCTTTGGAGTTCAATAACAGAAGCATTTAAGCTGCACTTTCAGCATTAGTGATGCAGACATTATGAAATAACAGCTATTTCATTTAAAGCAATCTTCATCCAAGCTATAGCCAACCACCTTGTGCAACCTGTGACAGGACAATTGCAACTCAGCCATTTTATTGTAGCAACATAGGTTTGACCTACTAGTTCTGCATGTCTGCTTCTAACTGTTGGTGGCTGGCTCTGCAGGAAGATTCTGCATCCTCAGCTTTGCATCATACAATAAATGCACTAGCTCATCACATAATGCTGGATGTAAAAGCAAAAGAGTCCTTCTCAAACCTTGCAACAGATCCTTGTATTTGGACTTGGAAGAATGGATTGCCATTATTTTATCTTGCATAGGTGCAAAAGCTTACAAAGATCTGTAAAAATTATCTATCTCACAGTCAATAATTATGCATCTTCCCATATATTCTCACACTTGCCCCCTCCTTGTACTTCTACCAATTTCTAATTCCCTTCTTTAGATTTTTTCTAACTTCATTATACTCCTCATAAAGCAAGGAAAATTTGGCAAACCACTCCAAGGCCCTAACTCCAAAAAGCCATTAAGGAGGTCAGAGTGCTGCCTATAGAAGCAGTTCCGCTTAGCACCAACATAAACTGCTCCACCTGTAGCTGAGCTCAGCCTGCTGACCAGGATCTGAGATATCTGCTTGGGTGTTGTGCTGGTTTTGGCTGGGATAGAGTTAATTTTCTTCATAGTAGCTAGTACAGAGCTATGTTTTGGATTTGTGCTGAAAACAGTGTTGAAAACACAGGGATGTTTTTGTTATTGCTGAGCAGTGCTTACACAGAGTCAAGGCCTTTTCTGCTTCTCACACCACCCCACCAGCGAGTAGGCTGGGGGTGCACAAAAAAGTCAGGAGGGGACACAGCTCGGACAGCTGATTCCAACTGACCACAGGGATATTCCATACCATATGATGTCATGCTCAGCATATAAAGCTGGGGGAAGAAGAAGGAAGGGGGGACATTTGGAGTGATGGCATTTGTCTTCCCAAGTAACGGTTACGCGTGAGGGAGCCCTGCTTTCCTGGAGATGGCTGAAGTAGAGAATGAACTCCTTTTTCCCTGCCGATGGGAAGTAGAGAATGAACTCCTTGTTTTGCTTTGCTTGCGTGTGTGGCTTTTGCTTTGCCTATTAAACTGTCTTTACCTCAACTCAGTAGTTTCCTCACTTTTACTCTTCCAATTCTGTCCCCCATCCCACCGGGCAGGGGGGGAGTGAGCGAGCAGCTGTGTGGGGCTTAGTTGCCGGCTGGGGTTAAACCACGACAGGTGTGCACTGACAACCATGGATGGCATCTTCGGGGGGCAGACAAAACTCCGACGAGCTGCATGGCATGGTGAAGATGCCATAGGGCTCCCCATCTCCTCTATATCCTGTTCTGATAACAGTGACAGCACTCATATTTCTATCCATCCATCACACTCTTGCATACCTACCTAACGAATACAGAGGGCAGAGGACACATTTGCTATCCGATTTACAGTCCACCTGGCCCATAGTCTACTACTGCTGCCTAGTGAAATCTCATTGGAAAAACACTGATAGGTAATCGAGTTGAGGTACCCAATTCAGTTTCACTTGCCTGTCTGTAAAGCGTCTCTACATTAACCCATGCCACCAACTCTGTATCGTGCTGTCAGTATTTTCATTAAAGTTTCACATATTTAAGTGATCATGCTTTGCAAGATCAAAAAGCGTTCAATATGACAGTACATATTTTTTCACTATTTGCCTTTTTTGTTCACAAGCTGCTTTTTTTTTTTTTTTAATTTTCTGATACATTAATCAGACTTCTTTGCTGGCTTACTCTTAATGATCCTCAAGGCTTTTTTCCTTTTGGTATAAGCTGAATATGTGTAAAGATTTTCCTGTTTTCCAGCAGTGTGCATTTGCAGAATTTAAAAGATGTCACTTGAACCAGTGCCTCAAGATTGCAGTAGCTGCAGTTTCAATAGCCAGCACAACTTGGTGCCATCAGCAGACTGCATAAAGTCTACTTCCCAGGCTGGAGCACAAAGCAGGGTTCAGCCTGAGCAGTCCAATGTCCATCGCACAGAAAGCAATTCCTGAGGCAGAAGTGGGAGGACAGCCAGGGCACCTGGGCTCCCCCTTCTTTGGGGTCAAGACATCAAAGGAGCCCTCCATGGGTCACCAGTTTTGCAAAGCCAATATTAAATCTTCAGTGGTCTATGTAACTACTCTTGTATTCACAAGTATTTCTATTTATTCTGCGTTCCACACTTTTTAACAGGGACCTTATCCAAAAGCAAAAACTCAGTGGTATTTGGTATTGATCACACTAATCCAACAATGTATTTGCTACTTCAGATGCTAGGGAATTACATTTTCCCTCTTAACATCACATACTTAGTTTCATTTTATTTGTTACATTCATTCAACAATTATCCTGGTGTATATTCTGATCAGACCATCAACCACTCCTATTGAAATAAAAATCAGTAAGTCTGTTCTTTTAGGATCTTATTGTTTCCACAACAAATATTAATTAGTTACTGTACAAGTTTCAGAAGAGTAGCTGGTTTTAAAGAATTATATTCAAGATCTATAAGCTTTTTGGTATTGCAGGTTAGGCTGGAAGATAGTTCATTATTATGTTCACTGTTTCATACTTCATATTGTTCAGATCCTTTATTAAAAAAAAAAAGAAATAAAAGAGTAATTTCAACATCTGACTTTCTCCCATTGCTCCATTTTTTTTCTCAAAGATGACATTTGCCAAAGCCATATTGCGGATGTCCTTAAAAATGTAATTAGGGGTCAGCTTTCAGTATTGTTTTACCTATCATCACACACTAGCTACCTGGGTCGTTTTTTGATCAAGAATGCTTTCTGTCTCTGGAGGTATTTATCCCAAACTCATTACCACGAGATTCTGAGTGGAGCCTTCGTGCTTCCAAAGCAGCTGCAGAATTTTTAATCATAAAAAACAATCAAAGACATGAAGGTGAGTATCATCCATACATTTTACAAGTCTAATTTTCAACTGAATCTTGTTTTAGTTGTGAAAAAGAAATGCCATGTGTGTAAATGGTACGTATTAATCAGTACTTCAGTTTTTCACCAAAGCAATGGAAGCAACCACCATAAATAATTTTACATCTGAATCCAAATGGTGCTGTCATAAGCAAAATGACAAACATATCTTATAATTTCACCTTCTGTGTGGTTCATTCACAGGCGTATAGAATAACATTTGCAATAATCTGGAGTCTGTTTTTCTGATTTTATTTTTACCTTGTTTTCATCATAATAAAATCATAAGCCTACCCACAGCTACGCAAAAAACCAGTCCAGATGCTGCTATCATTTGCACTAGCATAAACGCAATAGCAGTGTGAAACCCACAGATGATTAGTATCAACACTACTATTCTTATTACACTTCTGCAGGGCTTTGAAGGACGTAGATTTCTGTTACTGCAAATTTTTTTCATAATGAGATGCCAAAAAGTGCTGAACAATTTGAGTGAACAAAATTATCTGATATCTGCATCATCAAGTATTTGCTTCTTATTTCTAAACAGGGCCTGGGAAGAAGGAAAGCTTTATAATAGGGTTCTGTCCCCATTCTGCACATCCTCGTGGCATACTGCTTGTCCTCCTTTTTTCCTAATGAACTTATGACCACGTTTTATTCTCTCTGGCATCAAAATCCAGCTCAGAAAGAGAAGCAAAGGCAAATACCCCAGAAGATGGCAGATTTGAGCTTAGCCAACAGCCTTTAAAAAAGTCTTCTGAGTCATTCCTCTGCTTTCAGCCTGTATACCTTCCAACTACATTGCAAACTCTGTATTTAAGGAGATATGCATTTCCCATCACCGGCAAAATGTACTGGAAGTCTTTCTCAATAAAGGTCAATGACCTGAAACCTGTCAGATGTTTTTTAAAAAAAAAAAGCATTTGGAAAAAAATCTTAAACATTACAAAAATGCATTGATCTATTTTACTCTTTGGACATAAAATACACTCTTACAAATGAAAATTTTACCAAAACACCTGTTCAAAAGGGGCATCTATTTGATACCATTTACTTTCAGTCATAATCCCAATATACCTGTTTTAACAGAGCTGCATTACTTATAATCAATGGCAAAAACTCAGTAACAAGTATGTATCTTACTGTTATATACAGTATATATGATGCTCATTCTGCCCTTCTCATTCACAGGAACATTTACACAGGAGTTGATACAAATAAAAGTGGCAGAGTCCAGGGCTTTTTTACTTCTAATTTACTGTAGATATGCGTAAATTTCCCAGACATTGTAATACATCGCCTTACTCCCTGCCTAACTTTGACAAAATGGTGCAATACAGAAAAATTAAAACCAGACATGAAGTATAGTTAATAAATATATACTGAATATGCATGGACTAACAATTGCTGCATTGTATCAATGGTAACAAAAAGTCTTACAGTGAAAATCCCACTACATAAATCCCCTTAAAGCAATGGAATGCTATTGATAGTATGTTATTAGACTTGTAAGAAATAGAGTAGAAAACTACACTCAAGTAAAGTGCTTTACGAGATTAGCCACCATCATGTTTCTTTGTTTGTGAATAACTTAATTTTAAGAAACAGAAGTCAGAACTGGAAATTCATTATTAGTACTGGTCCAATTACACATGTCCAAAGATAATCGAGATGATATGATACCTTAACTTTTAATAAAAGACTCTATTGAGATTTTGAAGCTGCGAATTCTGTCAGGGTGGAATTTGTTTCTCTGTATTTCATTACACAGCTGCTGAATTTTACCTAAAGAAGAAAAAAACCCTCCATTCCGTTACCAGGAATGAAAGACCATGGGAATGGTGCAAGTAAGTATATATACTCTACAAGCCAGCAAATAAATAACTCTTTATGACTTACCACAAGTTTTGGGATTAATTGCAGAAACTTAACCTCATATCCAAATTCAGAAACACTCACCATGATCCCCGTGAGTAAACAGACTCCTTTCCCACAGTATGTATTAGGTACCATGTCACCATATCCAATGGATAGAAAAGTTATTGAAATCAACCACATTGCTCCAAGGAAGTTGCTAGTAACATCCTGTTGATCATGGTACCTGAAAAGAAAAAGAAAACAATTTCTTTATCATGAAAACTTTTGTTAAACTTTTGTGCTGTCAGCAAGAAATCGCATTAACTGGTCATACAACCATCCTTGTATTCCACAGTTATTTCCTTTTTAAAAGCAGCTATAAGGAATTAAATAAAACTCAAATACAATTACATCAGCAGTATAGAAACAAAAGGTAAAACAATAGCACCAGTAGTAGAGATACTCAGGATGGTTTATAATTCAGTATTCTGTTATTATTATTAAAATAGCCGAAACCTCTTGTTTTTTAATAGAATCTCTTCATCAGGGGTACGAGTCCTGCTGATCCTCTGCAGCGGCATAAGACACCAGTCTACTATAGTTGGTGCACTCTGAGGCAAATATGAAAGTCAGAAAAGGATGCGTGGGCAAGCAGATAGCAGAGAACATTTCCATCTCCTTGCCCTAAATGCAAGTCTGTGATCAGAAATCGAATCATGAACTATCATGTAAATGCTGACTCAGACAACCTAAGATCTTCCCTCTCCTTCAACATGTTCAAGATAAATAGAAAAGTATGCCATTGTATTTCTCGTCATCAAAAGATCTTTGCCTTAAATATAGCAAAACTTCCCTTTTGTGTTAAGTCAGCTATTAGTGTAATTTCCTGATGTGTCATTTGTTGTCTTAGTCTTAATACTCTAGTGGAATATGTTAATTTTCTCCTTCAAAGAAAACACGTTCAGATGAATAATCTAGTCTTCACATGACATATATAGGTAATCAATTGGAAAGCCATAAGGACACATTTTAGGGCTAAAACCTGTTTCACCACTTACTCTGTGGGGGAAAAATGCCTAAGAGCCTAACGTAGGTGTAATTTTGCTCCCCAGACAGAGCAGCTCTGCAACAGAGGCTATCTGTGGCAGCCACTGCAGCCTCAAGGTTGTAATAACCCCTGCAGCTGCTGTGAAGCCTCAGGTTAGCTATCTATGCTGTTGGATCCTCAAAGATATTATTTTAGCCAGTCCCTAAATCCGTGTTTCACAGTGGGTCACAGAGGTCACAGAGGACCATTAGGGAATTAGTTCACAAATCCGTAAGCAACCTGCTTTCCACAACTGAAATAATTGCTTCAGTTTTCTTCCTTCCTGGACTGCAGTCTCCATGATGGAGCAGGAATGCAGAGTGAGCACAAAGGCACTCTCAGGAAATTCCCTATTCTCTCACTTGCAAGATATTCACTATAAATATCTGCAAAATGCCTTCTTCAAAGTCCCACCTATGCCCTGATGGTTACAACAACCTAAAACCTCTTTGACTGCCAGAGACTACAGCAGTTACTCCAAACAAGTCTGTTCCACATTTTGCCTGTACTTTTCTCTCTCCTGGTGTCAGTGTTGTCTTTCTCACATACTTTATACAAGCTTTCAAAGACTTTCTGTTCTGCACCTAGAACAATGCAGTAACAGCCCACATTTGGAGCTCCTAAGGATGACAGTGACACAAATAATGATAACCACAACAGCAACAAGAGTAGTAAAAAAATCAACAGCAAACTTGATTTAACTCATGGCCACAGAGCTCTCCACAACAAAAAGAGATCCGACATTGCTTTTTTTCCAGTCTGCACTAAATGTTATGGATTTTAGTCTCCACTTAACAAACTTAGCAAATAACAGCTATGAAATATATGGACGCAGGTAGAGAGACATATTCATGCCATCCAGGAGGCAAGAAGAAAGCCTATGTATCACGCAAGCCCCTACAGAGTATCATGTAAGTTATATGACCCATAGGATGGATGGGTCATATATGGGTAAGTTATATGACCCATAAGCTTTGGATGAGCTTCACAGAAGGGCGCTAAAGCCACAACACATATTCTAAGGCTAGCAACTCAGTTAAATACCAATAAACGCTTACATAAATGTTTATAATACATTTCTTTAATGCCCCTCTTTGGGTTTTGAACCTGACCATTTCTGTACTTCAGACAGAAAAGTTTTCCTACAAAGATGAAAATGCAATGCAATGCTTTTGATTTTTTCTACATTTTGTCCAAATAGTTACATCCTTACAAAATTTCAGCCCTACACGGTGATAATTATAGAAATCTTGATATGACTGAAAACAGAACATTCAAATACCACTCAGTAAGTTCCTGAAATAAACACCAGTTTCACATAAAGAATGCCAAAACCTCTCTCTTAAGCCTTGAACAATACAGGGAAAATATAATGGAGTCTTTCTCCATTTATCCTGCTTTACCCATGCCAGAAAACACACAAGCCAATCTACACACAGATCATTTAACAAAGGTGACATAGGGTTAAATTTTAAAAAGCACAACAGCAGTTTTTCAAGTTTCACTGGAGACATGGATCTTAACTAGTATGGTCCCCTAGATGAAATATTCATTAAAGCCATCTGCATCCATATTTAGTAGCACACTTCAAGGACCTGTTCAAATGTTTTTATCTTGTTAGTTCAGCACTCCTGGATTTCCTATGCTGAATATTTCACCTGGTTGCGATTTTAAGGTTATAGTTCAGCAATCAAATGGTGCACACTTAATTTAAAAATCATTATCAATACTTATGACTTTACTGTGACTAAGAAACAAAGGATACTTTATACCCTCTCTAAGGGCTCAACAGCTCAAGCATGGCAAAGCATGCAAATTACAACCTAATTTCACCTTTGAACAAAACCAAAAAACTCTTTCCCTCACAACTGTTCAGGGACAGTTGAAGGAGTGACTTGTCAAGGTAAAAATCTGCAAGTAAAACAGAGACAATCTAAAAGGGGTGGGGGTGGGGTGTCACTGTCCTGATAAACGCAACTTTTCTATGCCAGATTTATAGGAAGGTGGATTGGTTTTGTCTTGTTTTTTTGCAGCCTCACTCATGAATTTTGAATCTCTGTGGTTAGTAATTTCAGTACATGCCTACACCCTTCTGATCTTCATAAGATTATAGTTCTGCCAGCATACACTTCCAAGTGCTCTGCTGTGTCATTAGGCACCACCGTCGCTTGGGATTCAAGCCTGAACGAGCAAAGCCAGGGGAGTCTTTGGCTACTCTGCATCCACAATCAGGTAGCAAATTATTACATCTATATTAAAACAGGAAAAGCAATTTCTTAAAAAAGTAGGAATTGCAGCGTCTTATTTGCACAGCCATGGGAATGGCTGAAAATGAGCATTAGAGGCATTTAAATTGCTTTGTTTTGAGGAGGGGGAAAGAAATCTACTCATTGCCTTTTTGACTTCCTTTCAAAGTTATCACAGCCCTAAAGACTGAACTTGTCTGTTTATGCAGGGAACAGTAAAATGAACACAGCAGAAGTTGAACTTTCCCATGTTTTTCCACCAGTGCACCTCTGATGTGTTGTACTCAAGTCACCAGAAGACCTGAGAAAAGTCATTCCCATCATTGTATTTTTCACTTCGCTATTGAGACTATCCCCAGCAGAGCCAATTGCAATCAACATTATAGAGACAAGAAAAGCCATCCACATTAACAGCTGGAGCAGAACTGTCTCGCTCACTGTCAGTCGTCATCAGCCACTACAAACATCTCCTCATTCCAGCTGGACTATGAAAGACAGCTTGGATGTAACACACTCCAGAATTCAACTGCAGTTTTCCTAAACTATCCATTCACTCTGTATCTGAGAGCTCTAAAATCTGACAGGAAAATACTGTACCATGAACAGATCAGAAACCCAAAAGCTCAGGAAGTAAAGAAAAAGAAACAAAGATTTCCTTTCAGTGACAAGTTCCACACAAAGCAAAATCCAGTCCTTACCAACCAAATTCCAAAACATTAGCTTTTTGTCATTAACCTTTAGTTTGATAAAAGTTTTTCATTTTTTATTTTGAACTTTAAATTCAAATCACTACAAAAATATTTATTTAAATATTTAAAGCCCACAATTCTTCGTCAATAAAAACTTGCACTAGAAACATAGTGAGACACTTGAAGATAAGAGCTAGTATTTGTGTTAAAACTGCAGCTATAAACAGGTTTATTTTCTGGATCACATCCAGCCTCACACAGCAGCAGAATAAAGGGTCATTTAGAAAAGCTGTGTGTTCCCCCGAGTTAGGAAAATCCTTGGCTAAAGTCACACAGGCATAATTAGTATTTATCACTTTTTCTCTCCTTCTCTAACAAGGAATGTGCTAGCAGGTGGTGCTGCAGCTGGAACACGCTACTCACCAGGCAATCCTCATCCTTTGAAACACCACTATCCGCTTCTCACCAACCAGCATATGTAAGTCCTGAGACTACTCTAAACCAAAAATAGCTGAATGGATAGATTTGTGCAAAAATAGCATGGCTCAATTCCTTCCCAAGCCAAACTGAGTGGCAGTTCTACCATTCATCTCAGGAATACATAAATATATTCCTCAGCTGACAATACTGCAGTGGTTGTCAAAGCAATATTCCAGATTCTTTATCAAACAGCAGTCCTTTTCTTCTGGTTTCACTATCGGTATCATGATTTTCAGTACTGCTTTCCTTCAGAGCTATGTTCATATTTGATGATGTTTCATTTAACTGGTAGAACATCTGCTTTTTAGCTGCATGCAGTTATCACACATTGACATCTTGACATCTAAGACACATTCATCTTAAAAAGTGAGGAATAAGAAGAAATCAAGTATAACATTAAGCTTGACCACTGGCGCATTAATTCACAATTAGCAGCTTCATTTCAGTTTATCTTGCCTCCATGGACAGCCTCTGATAACCTTGACATCTTTGGTTTTGCTTTCTTGAACAAGTCAAGGAAAGAACTAAAAAAACAGTTGAAAAGATGACCCATTTTGTAGGGAAGAAAATGGCCTGCTTTTACCATAATCATGAAGAAATTCCTGGCCTGCACTACAATGGCAATCCAGGCTGAGTTTAGTCTTGTCAAACTTTAAAAACTTTTAGACTAGTAACAGCTGGAAACAGGCTCAGCCCATTAAATCAGAAACTTGTCAAGACTGTTGAGACACTGATTGATCTAACCAGGTATTACAGCCCTCCCACAGTATCAGGCCATTCTGTTACTAAGTGCCTTTTTAGTCTTAGTTAGATGGTAAGTGCTGGCAGCTTTTTATCTGTTAAAACAGTGATGATAATAGACAGATCTTTTTATTCCTTCTCACTTCCTCCTGTTTAAAAGAAAGTGTGCTGGTTTTAGCTGGGATAGAGTTAATTTTCTTCATAGTAGCTAGTACAGAGCTATGTTTTGGATTTGTGCTGAAAACACTGTTGAAAACACAGGGATGTTTTTGTTATTGCTGAGCAGTGCTTACACAGAGTCAAGGCCTTTTCTGCTCCTCACCCCACCCCACCAGCGAGTAGGTTGGGACTGCACAAAAAAGTCAGGAGGGGACACAGCCGGGACAGCTGACCCCAACTGACCACAGGGATATTCCATACCATATGATGTCATGCTCAGCATATAAAGCTGGGGGAAGAAGAAGGAAGGGGGGACATTTGGAGTGATGGCATTTGTCTTCCCAAGTAACGGTTACGCGTGAGGGAGCCCTGCTTTCCTGGAGATGGCTGAAGTAGAGAATGAACTCCTTTTTCCCTGCCGATGGGAAGTAGAGAATGAACTCCTTGTTTTGCTTTGCTTGCGTGTGTGGCTTTTGCTTTGCCTATTAAACTGTCTTTACCTCAACTCAGTAGTTTCCTCACTTTTACTCTTCCAATTCTCTCCCCCATCCCACCGGGCAGGGGGGGAGTGAGCGAGCAGCTGTGTGGGGCTTAGTTGCTGGCTGGGGTTAAACCACGACAGAAAGAAAGAAAAGAAAACCACAACGGCATTTGGAAGGAACAGCGGGGCTGCCTCTTAGTCTAATGAAGTCAACGGAAGAAATTTTGCCTGCCTTGACAGGTTTAGCATCAGAAAGGCTGCTTGAAAAGTGCATGTCACTCCTTGTCTTTTTTCTAACATCTGTTGACATCTCCCAAATATCTATGAACAGCAGCAAAAATGTTCTTGTCAGAAAAACCACTTCATGAAAGTGCAAAACACCATGGGAAATGTCTGGATTTCATATAGACAGATTCACATCAGCAGCAGTTCTGAACTCAACCAAAGTAACGGATGCGAGTAAGCTGTCTGGGTTGCTTCTACAGGGGTCAAAATGTTCACGATTTTTCTATTAAGAGTATTTGTGGACTATTTATGGAAAACTAATAGGTCCAACAGAGAAATGTTAAATACCATTACATAAGTAGCATATGTTACTATGTTACCTAAGATGGATGGAAAAAATCATCTAAAAGAAAACAAGAGGACAGAGAGAAATCAACACAAAAACAGAAAGGTGAGATGGCATGTTGTAAGAAATTTTATCATTATTCTTGAATACAAATTGCAGTTTAAACATAAGTGTGAAGACATGAAATTATTTAAACCCCTAGCTGCTGTCAGATATATACTTCTCAATGTCTGGGCAATGGGTAACCTGCCAGTAGAGAAATAAAGACTAATGGCCATTTTTTCAAAGTGTACTAAACTTTTATTTGACCTCCACTGGTGAAGGTCTTCCCTTATTGTCCTGGTGCTGTAAAGAGCCGATGTTCTGCTAAATCAGTATACCTGTCTGCAGCTGTGGTAGATGGAAAGATTTTCCATCTTTCCAAGAGAAGCCATTCAGCTACAAGCATAATCTGAAGATACCAAAATTGCTGAAGCTCATTGAAAGTATTACCTGCCTTTTTTTTTTTTTTAACCTGCATTCAATAATCGTGTAAGAGTGTTAAGGAGAATCTTTTGAATCAATTCTACAAGTATTGGGAAATTGGGAAACCTTTAAATTTGTGACAGACAGCAATCCACTAAGAGGAACAGCAGCAAAGATAGGAGTGCTTAGTATCAGTGTACAAAAAAGTAATGCTGTGAATGAAGTGATAACTACTGCTTCAGAAGGTCTTAGACTATATGAAAACACTAATGTGTCTTATGAAAGTTTTTAGAGAGTTTGTTCAAGGAGAATTTTTTCTTGCCTCGATTAAGAAACAGAGCCACCACTGCCCAAAACCCCACCTTTGGGGCTTATCCCCCAATACAATCACATTCTTACTCCCACCGTGTTAGCTTTTCAGCAGTTTCAAGCTATTTTGTTCCTGCAGTGGCATAACTGAAGTAAAATCTTATCTCCACTGAGGTCAGCAGCAAAGATCCCACTGACTTTAGTGGGACAGGATTTCTATTCTATTTTTTTTTGTCAGAGTTTCCACTGATCAGCCTTTAAAATGTTTCCATTTAGTGTTTCCATGCTTATCCATTTCAGAATTCTTACTTTGCCTTTGTCTTCATCTCACATTTTGGATGCGAATAAAGCTTTGCTGTTATAAGTATCATTATGTATATCAAGAAACATCCTAATAAAATTGCTAAGCTAATTAAACTAAAAAAATGTAAAAATTTATGCTTCTCCTCTTCAACATTTAGAAGCATAATAATGAAATGAAATGCTTGTTTGGGGATTTAAACTTAGCTATAACATATATTTACTTCCAACATGCTTGTTGTGACTCAGTAGAATAACAAATAACGCTAAAGGTCTTGGAACGCTGTACCCAAAGTCTTAAACCAGCCCTTAGCTCCTAGAGACCTGAATGAGCTCTGCCTGCAGCAGGGTTTTTTAAACATATATCCTGACTGCTTTGAAAAACAATCAGTTTCACTGTGTCTAAACATGGCTCATTTTAATAAAATAAGCATAAGAGAAACAGAAAAGACAGTAAGGCCAGTAGGAATACCTTTCTGTCTCTCAGAGATGAAAGCCAGGACTAACAGTAGCAGGTGTCATGAAGGTTACATGACTGACTGATCCTTCTCATTTCAGAAAACTTGTATTAATTATCCTTTGTGCAAAATTTTGCTCAATGTTAAGTATTTGGACTACTACATTTTATTATCAGTTTGCTTTCTGATAGATCTAGCTTCCTTATGCTATGGAGCAGGCTCAGGGATTCAGCTTTTCCCAGCTCTACTGAAATTTGTTTACATTTGATGTTATTCTGTCTGCAACAAAAACAGTTTTCATGTTTCACAGGGTTACCTTCTGATTTTAAAAACTCAACCCTAGCCTTTCCCAACTCCTATATACATGTCTAGACTGTGCAGAAAAACTAAGCTTGCTTCATACCGCTCAAGGGATAAGAGGCAAACTCAGGCTCTAATGGTGGTTGTTAGCTGCTGGATCAAGAGTAGCAATCGGCAGCAAAACAGTCAGGTCCGGAACAACCTTTATTCATGAACTTTGGCGCGTGTATTACAACACGCTTCATAATTCCATGATCATATACTACTTTTTAGTCTTCACAAAAATACACTAGTACCTTTTTCAATGCAAAGTATAGCTCTGCTCCAGGGATGGACAACCATAGGACAAAATACTTTATTGTCATACAATTTTCTGCCTCATTTTTTTTGAAATGAAAAATCACGTTTTACTTTTTCATAGCTCTCTGACAGACTCCCTGCATGAAGTTAACTATCTTTGTTACAGCTTGTCATTATTTTGGTGGTCTTCACCTTCTGAGCTTTCAGCTCCATACTTAACAGCTTGATTAGCCGGGATGCTCAAAGCTCTGACGAAAAACCAATGCACTCGAAGTCCTCTATAATGACACATAAGTTTAAAAATAAATCTCTTAAATTAGACATCCAAAAGTTGCATAACACCAAAAGTCTTCACTTTGCCAAAAATAGCGGCATGTCCTGAAGCAGCAAAATAGCCCTTTAAATGCCACAGTATCCATAGGTGAAGCAACATGGATGGAAAAATTCTTAGGGAACAAGTAACCAATCGGCTTCCCACAAGGCACAGGAAAACGAGCTGTTGATAGCCTTGTTTTTACTTTAGCAGCTTAATGACGAGACCATTCACCATGGGGAGCAAACTTGCTTTAAGTCTCTTCTCAAGCACAAAGCTGATTCACATCAACATCTTCATCTCACTGCCCTACCTGTTAGGATACAGATTGTGAAAGTATCTCAGAACACCTTTTTGAAGCTATTTCAACTTCAAATTTAATTCAAAATGGAGAGAACATGACTCTTCAATCTAGTGGAGAGATATATTGCCTAAAAGGTTTAGGACAGGAGCTGGAGAAGGGAACATGTCCATTCCAATCCCTGACAAACCACTATTTTGAGTGAACAATAGCTCTGCTTTCAAAACAAAATTCAACAAGTAATCCAGAAAGTACTGAGACCGCAAACACATTGACTAATAGAAATAACCCAAAATATCTAAGAGCTGCTCTTTCTGTAGGTCTGTATATCATTATCAAATGAGGTTCAGTAAAAGAAGCTACTATAAATACACAGTTAAAAGAATATTATAAATGCATTAATATAAAAGAAGTAAACTGAAGTGACATAAGCAAGCTTGAGGGAAAACTTTTATTTTTCAGCACCGCACTTTGTAATCTTATTTTGAAAGATATATATATATGCATGTATATTTTCTTTCTGCAGCCATATTTTTTTTTACACAGTATAATCTTTGAAATTTGTCGATACAGTAAGAATGAATCTTATTTTTAAGGTTTGTTTTAATTTTTCAAAGTCTGTAACAGCATTGGTTAAAGCTGTGTTATGATAGAAATATGAATAATTCAAAATCAAAGAGTTTCTTAATGAGCTCTACTGTGAATCATTCATTATATTCACTAGCAACTAATTCCCTTCTAAAATTTTCCCCTATCTTGCATTTTGCATTTTCTCTGGAGATACCCTGTTACTATTTTATACACAAGCCCCCCTCAGAAAGAAGAAAATATTTTGTTCTTTTATTTAAGTTGAGATCATCAGAATCAACTGATGTCTAAAGAATCTGAAGCAATTTGCTGAAGAAAAACTGCAGAAATAGAAGTTTTAGAAATTAAAAATAGAATTAATCATCATGCACTTAAAATCAGGGCCACCCTTTTTTTGTGACATAAAATGACAGAACTAGGTAAAAGTTAGCCTTTCTTTTCTCCTGTATGTGGGAAAAGGGGGGAGAAAAGAGGAGGAGGGGAAATTATACAGCAGAGATGATGCTGAATTCTCAGAGAAGACTTTCTGACAAACTGAGCACTCTGAAGGTATTTTTCTCTCATGGAACTTATTTCATTTATCATCATGCAAATTACTGTTTTTTAATATCTTGGTTTTCTACAGCAGAAGCTGATGTATTGCCTTCCATAAAAAGGAATGAAGTACAAGCTCGCAGCCATAAAGCCTGCCTTTTTTTGGTCCAAACTTCATGAGAATATCAACAATTTTACCAACATACACATGTTCTCTAATGTAATGAACACTGGAAACAGATGACCAAAAAAAAAAAAGCCCTCCCCGCTCCCCCCGCCCAGGCCAATTTCATTTTCCTTAGAAATAAAAACCAAAATAACCTACAGATTCATCAAAATATATGTTCTGGATAAACTGGAGAATAAAATTGTCATATATAGCACAGCACCTTACAAGTAACCATTTTACAAAACCCAGGCAGAATTTTTTTTAAACTAACTTTGGATCAGAGCGGAAGCCTGTGGTCAGTGGAAGAAATTTCACTGACTGCCTCGGATCTGGGACTAGGCTCACACCCTGTATCATGAACACTGCTGGAGCCATATGCTTAACTTAAATCAAGCTAAAGTGTACTTATTCCTTGAATACATTTTAATTTCCTTTATGAAAAGGAAAGGTTGTATTGAGTTTAGCGTCTATAAGTCACACTGCTTGAAACTAGACAGATTTTACTGAATATTTATAAAGACAATTCCAAACCCAAAGTCTGTGTACTTTTGAGAGTCATCTGAAAGTTGTGCCAGATTCCACTAACAGTTCATTAGTGATGTACTGGGGACAGTTAGTACATTTAATGTTATGAAACATAAAGAAGTATAAAACCATAACTATATAGTGCTATATAGCAAATGAAACAAGAAAAGCACTTGTAACATAAATATTTTCCACTTACATTTTTAGGTATGAAACTTCAGCATGAGGTTGTCAATATTTAGAAAAAAAAAAAAAAAGTGTTCTCCCTCATTTAATTCTGTTCTTTTCATCAAACCAATCTCAAGGCTAGGAAAATACTTCCGGGTGAATTTTTGTGATTAATCTAGAGACATTCATTTACTAGGGATCGAGAAAGGTTATCTACACAGAAGACAAACTTTTGTGTCTCTCTGGTGCCATATGCCTTACAGTGGAGTGAGTGTGTACATGAATCAACTATGGGATGGACTTCTGCCACAAGTCTCTCAAGGCAAATGCAAGTTGAGAGAATACCACAGTTTCAGTCAGGCTATCAGAAATGTAATACAGCTGTATGTAGTGCTTAACTCTGGTGATGTTAATAATATCATCCTCATGTGCTTATACAGACCTCTGGCAGTGCCAGATTTGAAGACAGAAGTATTGCCCAGCTAAATGCACCCAAAAAGAAAACGCTTAAGAGACCTTCACCATAGTATGTTAAAAATTCCAGATGCAGTTACAGTTTTCTTTGCTCTGTTTTAGGCCTTGGCATGTTGCTGTCAAATTCTGTAATACTGGGAGTGTGAGATCATATGAAGTCTGACTCTTCTATTTTCTTCCCTACTTTGTCATTAAAAAGGAGATTAAAATCAGGCTTTTTGGTTTTGCTAATTTTGCATTTTCAAGTTTGTTTGTTGTTTGCTTTCAAAACAGAGTAACTTTTGTAGGGATCATCCTCATTTTAATGACAAATATTTACCAAAAAAGAAAAGAAGAAAAAAGAAAAAAAGGTCTTGCAGTATTTTCTCTAAAGACCATGCACATGAGAGAGTTCTTTGTACTGCCAAATTCTTTTTACCAAGACCATTTTGTTGCCTGATATCTTGGCCTTCATTCAAGACTTTCTGACTTTTCATTTCTATTGATTTCAGTGAAGCACTGAAGAAAGGAGTGAAATTCTGTGCTCTGAAGGAACTTGAGCAGGTGACATTTTCAGCAAGAAAGAGCAGTCACATATTATCACTCTGTGTTGTACTGGAGGGGAGAAGTCTGGATAGAGTGGCAACTGAACTTACCTTTTGCACTATCTACACCTATAGCATGTGTCTTGCAGTCTACATGTTGAACATGTAGGAAAAATCCTTTAATAAAACAGAAATTATCTAATGCCTATTGATTGCTCTATTGGTAATTTCTATGCAAATCATCCAGTAGATGTGTGAGGTATCTATGTTACTTCTGTACTTAACCTCAACTCTTTGGTCATGATTTAGGCAGGCAAGCACACAATCAGGGGTCATGCTTAACTAAGGATGTACAGGATGGGAACATGTGAATTTGGGCATGCTGTCTGTAACTATACTGGCTTGATATGAAAACTAGATTTAATTTCAACTGTAACTAGTTATTCCGTTTTCAGACTGTGGAATGGTTCATAAAGGCTGTCCACATAATCAGTACTAAATTGCAACAAAGAGTATGAGCAGGAAGGTGAAACGTTAAACAAACTTGAAATCTAATTTATAGTGCTCCCTTGGCCATAGAAATGAGTTGTGACGAGTTCACTGATGGGACAAACACAGGGAAGTGTATATGCACGAGTAGGTCCAGTTCTAGCAAGAAGAATGCTGCCCTTAGGGAGCTATTAATCGTCCTCCTTTCACTTGCTTGGCAGAACTGGCCTTCTACAAGACTTTACATATACAACAGAAACTGAATCCAGTTGAAAAAAATGAAAAAATCACAGGCATTTGTAGAGCTCCAAATGTGACTGCAGAGCTACAACTTTTCTGTTTCAGCTGTCCTGCTTCAAATTATAATCTCAGATACTTTTTATGAAAGTATCACAAAGGATAACAAAAAGAGACCTTTTTTTTTTTTTGGTTTTGCCCCTCATTTTACATGAATAATGACCACCAGCTAGCAGGTCAAATACACCTATTCCATTAGCAAAAGTCCATGACATTAAAGAATAAACAAGTCAGAGATACTCAGCAGAAGATGTTTGGCTTGGGAGAGGAAGAAGAGAAC
Organism: Gymnogyps californianus; assembly: GCF_018139145.2. Lineage (NCBI taxonomy): Eukaryota > Metazoa > Chordata > Aves > Accipitriformes > Cathartidae > Gymnogyps > Gymnogyps californianus. Next base: position 21,838,888 of record NC_059500.1, read on the forward strand.
TAGACACTGAACTGAAGACGTGTGTCTCAGTCTAGTGGAGTTGGGGCCACTTTCTATCTAAGCTGTATTTCTGCAGCTACAAAACATTAATTATAAAAATTTATAAACAAGGCATATTTAACATAGACTGAAAAAATTTCCTATAAGAGTTCAGCTACATTTGAGTGTTACCTTTTACAGAACTCAAGAAAAGATGTGACTGAAAGTAAAATTATCTTTCTTCTTTAAAAGAAAAAAAACTTGGGTTTCTCTAGATTGCAACTTTTGAGTTCAAGAAATTTAGTCATGAGTCCTCCAAAGGGGAAAACGACAAAGACTTCCAACTATATGGATTAAAAATCCTGGAAAATACATAAGATCTACAGTCTTGCTTTTCAATGCCACCCAGCTTCAGTCTATTTCTCCTTTAGGTTCAGGAGTTGTGACTAAAGAGAAGTAGGTCCGGAGCTGCAGTACAGCCACACAGCCTTTTGCAGGGGATGGCCTATGTTTTCTGAATATCTTTCCCCAAAGCATGAGAAAGCAAAATGTAAGCATACAGAATTAACAGCATTTCCTCTATTTCCACACTCGTCCCCTTGCTCCTCAGAATGGGTATAGCCAGATTGCATCTCTACCAGTATAATAATTTTAAACGATATAAAAGCATTAGCACTGCAATGATAGTTTAATAGGACTTTTTGCTGGGTAATTTCAAACCATTTTATTACTCAGTATAAGGACACCACACCAAACAATAACAGTAAACATAGTTCTCTGCATGGAATAGACACAAAGAGCTTAAGTGACTTTGTTCAAGGTCACAACAGAACTGTAGGATGGATTCTCTATTTCATACTTTAACAAACAGGACATCTTCTATATCATTAAATAATGGCATTTTCCACTAAAAATCTCCACTTTTTAATACTTTTGTGAATTTATAAATTATTTGTACACATTTAGCTTACTTTTGTTGGTATAGTAAAACTTCACGTCAATGTTCTATACTACGAACAACACTACTGCCCGTTACCTGAATAAGAGCAAAGCATTACGGTTGATCCTATTAAAAGCATGCTAACATTACTTTAGTCTAAATTTCTATTTTCCTTTGAAAGAAAGTGAAAATGAACTGATAGAATGTGTAGTTCCTGGTGCAGATTGTTGCGTCTCCAGCAGACGCTAGAACATCAGGCCACGGCATCTGCTTCTTGGCCGATTATCTGTGCCAGATCTCATTTTCCAAAAATCAAGAGAAACCAAACTCCTTGCCATCAGAAATACAATCACTGAAGGACAACAGTGTCCTGCTGTGGTACACTGATTGTGTCAGCAGGTCTTCTGCCTCCCAGCACACAAAGAACAAGGAAGGCAACCGATGTGATGTGCTTGAAAGGAAATTCAACTGTTTGAGCAAATACCACTCTAAAAGCAGTATTATCAAGAATTATCACACACAACTTTTGTTAAATGCTGGTAGGCTTGGAAAAGGAAGAAAATTAATGCTGCAAGTATTACTGAGAGCTGACAAGCATCTTTGGTGTTAAATTAACTAAATGTAACATATAATTTGCTTTTGAATACCTTGGAAAATCTCCTGTGAAAGACTGCAATTTAACACCGAAGTTTAAACAGTCGAGGTTACAATTTTAGCAGCTCATTAGTCTGAAGGTGTATGATGATTTTCTGAAAAGATGAATGATTAAAAACAAAGTCAAAAGGAAAAGACATTTGGGTATGAATACTTGATCTGAAATCTCACTGTCCAATTTCAGGCAATGTTGCATCTCTATGATTTCAGATTGTGGGAAGCTTTGCAGGTTACATCTACTGCATTCTTTAAAGTATAAAATAACATAAGAGATCACCTTTAACTCAAGGAATTAGAACATTAAGTATTTTCTTTCTGAAACTCAGTGAAGAGATAAATAATTTTTATTAGAAGACTATTACTTAATGTAAATCATTTGCAAGGTTGTTTCCCGCATATGTTATTGCATACCCAGAAATACGCAGCCCAGCCCCTGGACTGACACTAAGGTCAGAAAGGAAAACATTCTGGACAATTCTCAGGTCAAGCCAATTAAACTAAGTGTCTACACAACTGATAAATTTAGTTTATTCAGTAACAACAAAGAATGCAGTGGCCAAAGGAGACGGGACAAAGATTAACGTCATCCTTCTGTAACTACCAAAAGCAAGCCTGAAGCAGTGAATTGATGGTGCACTTGCCGAGCAGCACCTGCACCAGAGTAAACTACACATTCTCCAACCACCACCCCACTGCAAATCCAGCAGCTGGTGTGCAATGTTTTATAAACCCATGTTTAAGTTTCCCCCTCAGATGTACTATAGCCAAATTCAAAACAAAGCCATTTACCCTTCTGACATGACTGATTATTAACCAAAATACCTTCCATGCTCTTCCATACTCTTCTCCAGAGCTGGACTGAGGGAGCAGCTTCTCCCTTTAGATCTCATGTCCTGTATCCATCCTATACCTACTGGAGAGGTGGCAGCAGTAGAAAACAAGCCAAAACAGGAAAATGCGCTCAGCCAAAATCCTCCTCTCCCCTCAATCAGCATCAAGCTGCAACGGGACTAAAATACTTTTTCTTCCTTTTCCATCAAATTCTTCTGTTTAACACTTTGTCCTGGTTTCAGCTGGGATAGAGTTAATTTTCTTCTTAGTAGCTGGTACAGTGTGTTTTGGATTTAGTGTGAGAATAATGTTGATAACACTGATGTTTTAGTTGTTGCTAAATAGCGCTTATCCTAAGTTAAGGATTTTTCAGTTTCCCATGCTCTGCCAGCAAGCAGGTGTGCAAAAAGCTGGGAGGGAGCAGAGCCAGTACAGCTGACCTGAACTAGCCAAAGCAATATTCCATACCATAGAACGTCGTGCCCAGTATATAAACAGGGGGAAGTTGGCCGGGAGGGGCAGATCGCTGCTGGGGCATCGGTCAGTGGGTGGTGAGCAACTGTATTGTGCATCCCTTGTCTTGTCTTGGGTCTAATTTCTCTCTTTTTTAATATGCCTTTTCATTACTATTATTATTATTATTATATTTGTGTTGTTATTATTGTTGTTGTTATTATTATTTTTAATTTTAGTTATTAAAATGTTCTTAACCCACGAGTTTTACTTTATTCCCCGATCCTCCTCCCCATCCCACTGGGAGGGGGAGGAGTGAGCAAGCGGCTGCACGGTGTTTAGCTGCTAGCTGGGGTTAAACCACGACACACTTACACAGTCAGCTACGCCAACAATGTCTCTTGACTCCTTGTTGGTTTTGTTTCATTTCAAAAACATCCAGACAGCACGAGACAGCTAATATGCAGCAAACTAAGGGCAGAAAAGCATTACTGGCTCATAGTCCTTTTTGCAAGCAAAGACAAGGTACTTCTGCTAGTTTTTTTTATATTATTATCTCTCGTGTTTGTGAAAAAGATTGTAGACTTTAAAGGTAATAATTAGGCACTGGTTTAAGTCTTATTAAAAAAAATGACACTTCATATTGCAGAACACTTAACTCCTAGATAATTTAGCACCAGTTATTCAATCAGTACCAATTCCCAAACATAGATTTTCATGGCTCAAGCTGACTTAGCTTAGGAAACCATGAGATCACCAAGTCACAGCTTGAACCCGCATAGGTTTTGACAGCTGAGCCCCACACTTTTCAAGATTTTTAGTCGCATCTCTACTTAACTGTTTGCTCTATTGTGCAATGACCACAAGCATATTACTTTGAAACTCTGTCGTTTATATCTTTGTTGGTCTGCTACTGATCCTAAGAAAGAAACACCCAACCAAAGATACAAGGATGAAATAAAATGGAAGTTCAGCTACTCTGCTCAAGCAGCAAGATGCAAATGTTTAATTTTTTACAAACGAAAAACGTGTTCCAAAATGGATATGCATAAGCTAGCAGTGCCTTGGGTCATAATCACTAAATTTTACTCTAACTAGAAGGAACTACACCCCCTCTGCTTGAGAGGGACTGCTGGCAGCTCAAGGATTCAAGAGGTAAAACCCCAATGTGGAAAGGTATAAAGTCCTAAAGGGAAAAAACAGAAGGCCAGTCAGGCTGGTTGGCCTGGCTGGGGCCAGGGAGGATCATCCATCCATCAATGCCAGCAGCGCAGCAAGAGATGGCAATGCAGCAGCACAAAGGACTGTCCCTGGGAGCTGCGGAGGCCAGACCTTCACTGCCTAGCTCGCGCCTGCCTGGCCAGCAAAGGCTCTTTTGGTGTCTTACGGGAGTCGTGAATGTCCTAACGTTTAGTCTAGTAGTTCACTGAACTCCAGCTAGCTTTCGGGTGCATTAGTAAGCAATAATTGCTTTGCACCTTCAAGCCGTGCATACCCTGCTTGTAGAGTCTCTTTCCACTTGCTGAAGATGCCCAAATAGTCTGCCCCAAAAGAGGGGTCACGGCATTATAGGTAAGGAAATTAAAGCATAGCTGTAGTAAGTGAAAACCCCTGGATTGCAGAGATGGCTCTGGAAAAGCTAGTTTTTAGTATCCTAATCTTCTTATACAAAATCCTCATCTTTGAAAGAATATGTTCATTTGTTCAGCCCACAGAACTCTCAATTCCTAGGTTTTTAAAACCTTTCTGCTTTGTACTTCAAAGTCAACTACAACTCAAAATATTTTTAACACAGCCTGTCCAATGAGACAAAACAAATGCTATGTAACTACATTTGTATCTTCTCAAGTTTACGATTTTTAAGAATACTCTTTAACATGATCACAGCCTGCTTTATTATGTCATCATAACAAAATAAGCACTGGTGAACAATACATCATTGCACTCCTAAGACTAGGACACAATCTTGTAGTCCTGGCATACCCACAATATGAATCCTAATCAGTTTATATTAAGGGAATCATTTGTTTACACTTCTAGGTATCATGATTATCACAGAAGACCACATTAACGTTAATGTTAATAAAAATCTTATTTGTTATATCTTTATAATTTGTAAGTTATATCTTTAATTATTCTGTCATTTCCTCTTTATGTATTACAATATGTTTTATTGTTTCAAAGACAGCATACACTACTTTTTCACCGCTATTTTCACCTTGTAAGTAGTCTTTTGCAAGTCAAAGTTATTTGTAAATATTTAGTGAGTTAATGGAAAAAATAAATCTTTTAAAAACAACAAAAAAAGCCCAAACCAGCTGTTTTATTCATAGTTATTCCCAGACATCTTTATCCCTTTCTGTTTCTCACACAAATGCACACTGGGATAGATATTCTGAGGTGATGATAACATTGCTTTTCACGCACACTTATGCCAGTGACAGTGGTTGCAGATCTTTTTCCTAGCATTGCAAAACCTATTTTCAGACTTGTACGCAATTCCTTACAACTGATGCTTAAGTTTGTACCCAAGGCTCATCCCCACAACTTGGCATGATTCGCATGATTGCACAGTCAGGATGCAATCATTTTAGCTCCATCATCAAAGGCCTTGAAGTCAATGCAAGTCCACTGGCTTCCACAGATTTTGCATCAGTTTCCAAACCAGGCTGTAGCCCCATGGCAGTGACACTATCTATTACTATTTCTGCTCTTATCCTATCCAGGTAGCTGCTACTCTGGGACATTTGCAGTATTTTTTACTTTCATTGCACCTTCCCAGTGATCAGGGACTGGTCTCTTTTGCCGTCAAGCTTGGCATCAGAAGATACACTTAAGCACTGCACCACAGACACCATAAATGAAAGTGTAGCACAGAGACCCTAGTCCAGTGTCAGGCCATTCCAACTCAACCTGATGTATGTTTGCAGCACAGTGCTGTGCACAGTGCTTGCACACACTTAATAGGAGTAGTTAACTGACCCTACTAGATAGTGGATTTTAAGGTCCCACTGCCAGACTGACATGAACATAGCTTCCCCTCTGCAAGTGAGACTACAGAGCCTCTCACCTCAGCCTTCTCCACTTCAAGCAGTGAGTCTCTGCAGTGAAAACAAGCCAGCTAGCAGGGCGTTACTCCTGCCTGGGCAGTGTTCTCAGCGCAAGCTGTCAGCACAGTCAGCGTCCATCAAAACTGAACAGTTCACCTTAAACTGCTATAGCAACACATGAAGGCATTCATCTCCATCTGAACACCACCAGTTCTCAGAAGTGTTTAGCTCCCTTCTTTCCTCACTAGAAATTATTACATTTACTAGTACTGCAATATCATATATGTATGTGTTATTCTTGGATACCGCTGTGCTAAGCAGTGTGCAAACGCAGAACAAAGACAGCCCCTGACCCAGAAGCTTGCAACTTAAATAATCCAAGATACTTGTCCAATTCACATTGCACTGCTAACTTCAGTTTTCCATTCAGTGAACCACTCTTGTGGAAACACGTAGGAATTTTGCCAATGGATTTCATTTAACACAGAACAAGACCTAAAAAGAAATATTGGATATCACTCTGTTTTAGAGAAAAATAACTGCAAGTAGATTCCTGTTCTATTTTCTAATTCAGGAATGTTCTTGATTGATCAGCCCACAAGCACTGAACTAGTAGTATAACATCACTGTTTCTGGAAGCATGAGTGTAGCTGATAACACACACGAACACTTGCACAGTTAAAAGATTAAGAAAGAAAGTCACGTATCATGGCCCTAACTCCAAATTCATTGTTAGTGAGCACTGCATGTCAGAGAACGCTGAGGTGTGCCCTTTTCCACTCCCACTAAGAGAAGGAAGCTGCCATTTCTAAACTTGACACTGATATAGTATCTCAATAATATTGCGGAAGGGCTGGTGATGGGACCTTTCCACTCACTGGGCACTGGTCTGCAGCATGACACAAAATTAGGGCTCTCTGTAATTGCTGTTAAACTTTGTTGTAGGCTTAAATATCAAATGTTTCCATAGGGATTATGGGCTTGTGTACCTAACTGAGCTGTACTGAAGGAAACACTGCTGGGGATCCTTTGAATAGCCTTAATATAAGGCTTTTTCAGCTCTGCATAAACAAACCAGTACCAAATTATCTGGTAAAAATTAAAGTAGCCTGTAAATATGTAAAGCTATGGGACCTGCCAGTAGTAAAGGTTTGTTTGGCAAGCTGTGCTCCCCAGCTATATCCCTAAACTGAAGTTCTACGCACAGGCTGGCCACTAGTGTAATTGTCTCTGCAATATTTATTACCTATTTGCTGCAAATCACTTACCACCTCAAGAACAGATGTAGCAAAAACTATTGCTGATTTTGAAGTTTTCAAGGCAAAAAACTACCCAAGCAAAAAAGATCTGAATGTACTGACATTCAGTACAACAAATTAAAAGGGGGAGGAGCACAGAAAAGGAAAATAAAGAACATATAAAATATTTTAAAAGTACCTTCTGATGTTCCCCTCCATATAACCACTAATTTCTTTAAACTGTGCAATTCCCCCCACACTAACTATCTCCTGTACTTGACCTTATAGACTTGAATTTTTAGGACTGAATTGTAAATTCCCAATAAAAGGAATTCTTTAATGTCTAAGGTCAGAGTTCAGTCAGCATATTGCCTGTTTATTAGCACTGAAGTGCCAACTATGATCCAAACTCCTCATTGTGGCCTAATTTCTAGATCAAAAAGCAAAAGAAAACGAGTAGTAAAGCCTAAATCCCCATTTCAGGGTGCATTTTTCAAATACATTAAGCTACTGGAGCAACAAATTATATTTTGAACTGATAAGAAATTGATTTCTGCTTCAGCGTGATCATATTTTCTAAGGACTGCTTTTAAGGTATTACAGCAAATAGTTTTGACTCCTTTTGAAGCAAAATATTCTGAATAGTTTAAGGTGTTGGTTAAAATGGGAAGGAAAAAAATGAACTACCGCATTTAAAAATGCAAGGACCAGAGGATGTATCTTTGGATCCAGTAATGAAATAACGATTAAAAAATTTCCATAAATTGCTCTCTTATCTGAAAGAATTTGGAGTGTGTACAACCATTCTTGCTGAACAGAAGAAAGATCGTTCCCTGAATTATGTTTTACAGATTCAAGATTAATGGGGGGGGGGTGGGGGGGGTGGCGGGGGGGAAGGTATTTTGTCCTTGAAAACAGTTAAGTACTTCTTTGCAGGTATTCTCATTCTCTTCAGACTTCTGTGTTTAGAGAAATAGTTTTCACTTTGCTCACCATTCTTATGAGACCTTGGAACTATACATGGGCTTTTCCACTTCGTTCTATTCTCGTACCACTGTTGTACGTATAAATCCTTTGCAAATAAAAGGGAATTTAACCTAAAATTTTTCCTGCTCTAGTTAGGTGACCCTGAAAAACAGATATAAGATCTTTTTCAAGTAAGCAAGGAGATTTTTTTTGTGCTTGTTTTTTAACTTTTTGTCTTTTGCGCTCCCTTCCCCCAAGCTGGGTCTGCTATTTTTGGACTAGAGAAACACCGATGTATCTTGGCTTGATAAATTTTTGTGAAAGGATGACTATATCCACTGAGTTACTGCACCAGTTATTGTTAATTTCCATAGCTATAAGGCTAATTCTACAAATCCAAACAAACTGAAGAGTATGTTCTTACTCGTATTCCCAAAATTATTTTGCTGAGAATACACTGTTGTTCCAAAGGGAAGGAAAATAGTAATTTAAAAGAAGAGCGATCAAACTCTACATGCATTAGAACAGGTGCCTCTGTTTCCTCCATTAAATGTACATAAACTGTTTTGTCTTCAAGCAGCCGAAGAACACATCATTTAGCTATTAATCCTTCTGGATACACCTAGCAAACCAATTTTTAATTTGGATTAATTGTTCTGTTTTGTATCTGGGTTATGTATATTAGACATTCACTGATGTACTTCTGTGATAGACTCCCTTGTTGCCTTCATTGTTTGATAAAACAATATTATCTGATGTCTATAGGTAACATTTGCAACAGAAATGCAACCAGTTATATCCGGTTTTAGTTATGAGTTGCTTTGAGATGTAAATATTATAAAAGAGTAACCTAACATTTACAGTTAATCTACACTTAGTCTGCAAAAACAAGGATTAAGACTAGAAGGCAGAGAATCATTCATTCATAGCACAGACTCAAGTCATGATGATGCGTCATCTTTGATCACTGTTGTGTTGAATATTTAACAGTTAACTTTTGCCACCACTGGAGAAACCTGACCGCAAGCAGCACATTTTAGTTTCAGTGAGCCAAGAGAAGGTAAAGAACTGTGATAAACAACCAGCACTGTCAATACAAACATTATTCGATCTGTTGACAGGAAATAGACATATTAGCTAGAAAAAATAAGAGTGATACATCATTGCTTATGAGTTTTTGGGGCTAAAAATAGGTTTAAAACTAAATACTCAATCTCGGTTTGTTTTGTTTTTTTTTTAAACTACTAGCAAGAATCTTCACACTGGCACTGCGGAGACTGCTAAAGGCATTTTCCAGTGGAGTGTGGCCTTGGGATTATACGTGCAGTGTACAGCCTCAGATAAGGTCCTCAAACCAACCAAAGAAGTCAAACACATACTGTGAGGAAATTAGATAGCTAAGAAACATTTTTTCCTGCATGAATTACAACTGAAAGTCTCGGTGCATCCACCTGCTTGTATCAAATGAATCCTTAACATTTGCCTAGCAGTTGTCATGCGTGAGCTGCTTACTAGAAGCTTTGTGATGGCATCATATTTCCAAGAATTAAGACATATATTTATTTATTTATTTGTAGAAAACAAGAATGAGCAGAGAGCAGAAAAGGATTTCAGCTTCACACACAGACAGATTTTTTTTTGGTGGTTTTTGTTTGTTTGGTTGGGTTTGGTTTTGTTAAAGCAAGGAAAGAATACAGAGCAGAAGCTGATGGGAGGAAGAAATGCTGACTACACAAACCGCTCAGTCTGAACTGACTTCATTGCCAGAAGTTAGAGAGAGGTACAAACAGAACCAAAAATGGTGCCAAAAATGTGCTTTCTGGGGAAGCAGAAAATGCACTTCTGTTCTCAGTTATGCTGCTGTAAATCCACAGTAACTCCGGGCATGTGATATGAGCTGTTCTGGATGTACAACAGTGTAACATGGGCACATGTGACTCATGTTGCCCTGATACACGGCCATGTTATATGTGCACGTGTGCATTCAGAAGGCAAGGTTCTTTCTTCCTTTGCACAGAAAAAATAAAAGAACAAGAGCGACTACGTTCTACATAACCTAGAAAAGCAGCACACTTCTCACAGCAGAGACAAGTCTTCTCCAGAAAAGCGAAACAAATTTGTCAGACTTTTCAATGACATAATGCTATACATATGAACTTTTTTTTTTGAGAAACCAAATATTTCTATTTTAACTGCTATAAACAACTGATGACCATGCACAGAGCTATTTCAATAACAAGATCAGTATGGGACACTGCAAAAAGTAATCTGCTTACAGGGCTCATAATTCATATAAGAAAGTAACATATTTGTAAGTGTTCTAGATCGTGTGCCTCAGAGATGTTATAAACACAAACATCTATTGAGTTAGACCTAATAAAAAATTTAGATTTTCATTATGAAGCCCATGTATGACAGAAAGCAATATACTGATGCTGGCAATGAAAAGGCAGATATTAAAACCTATGTAACGTAATCTTCCCTCAAAACAGACATAAAAACCTAAGCAATAAAAAAGCAAGAACTTCTGGCATTGTGTATTTCCCCTTCTTCCGTGCTTTCCCCACCTTTTCCTCCCAAACTCCCTCAGCCAGATTACTCTGCAGCCCTAGCAACCCATTTATACTCAGCTGGCTGTTCACCATCATTATCTGTACCACATTCTGCCCTCATGGATGACCTTAAACTGCAATCCTGGAAAATACCTTGCTCACCAACCCGAAGTGTCACTTGCTATAATTAGCATTCCGGGAGCTAACAATACAGCCATTAAGGCACTGAGAAAGACACATGTTCTGCCTTAGTTCAGTGTATATCAAGTGATCAGTCAGATTACCATTAAAGCAGTGAAGTCTCTATTCAGACGGTCAACTCACCTGCCTCAACCCATGACCTGTCTCTACAGGGTTTTCCTCAAAGAGATGGATAATGATGCCCTTTCATGTTACCTTCCTCGCTATGAAATGCAGTGCTTCCAAATCTCCCTTCCTATTCCCAGGACAGCCTGCAATAAGAAAAATCTGACTTCAAATAGAACAACAGTCTCAAAATCAGTCTGTCATTCAGCAGCAACAGCTTTTGCTGACCACACACACCTTCACAGTAAGGACGCTGCCTACTGCGACTTCCCTCCTCACCGAGGACAGGGAATAGCATGAGAATGTTTCATCTCCATTCCAGAATTTTAATGTTTTAATCTACTAAATCTTATCACCATTATCTTGTTACCATTTGGATGGCCACCTAACTGATTTAGTACACTGAAGAAATACTAAAACTGCTAGTGCAAAGCTTTGTGTAAAACTACTATGTAACATAAATTAAAGAGCTTGGTGCTAGAGTGATGCAGAGAACCTTTTAACACCATCAAATTTCATTTACGTAAATCCCCCCTCATCAAAACAAAGCCACCAGACTGCTGCCTAATTCCTAATTTTGGTTCAATGTATCAAAATTCATTAGGGTTTCATATATAGTGTCAAGCGGAATAGCAATATTATAGAATATTCCTTCTAATGATAACATTTATTTTCAGGATCATTTTGTCTACATAAAATCGTCTATTCCAAAAAATAAAGATTCCCGCTAGTTAAAACTGAGGAAAAAAGATCAACTTAGGAGCAGATGAAAGAAATGTATTTTATTTGTCTAAACTAAACTTTTAACTGCTAAGCAAATCAAAGCCATTTAGATCTTGGGAGACATCTTCTGAGGACCATGACCTCTACAGAGCACAGAATGGATTCAGCAGCCATATTTGTCCTTTCCCGTGACAAATAGCTATTGTATCTGTCCCCAGCTAAACAAAAAGGGATGTTTAGCTTCAGCTGGCAGAGTGTAAAGAGCATTCCGATGTGTGGGGTTTTGGGGTTTTCTTCTGAGAGCTTTTTTTAAAAATGTACTCCTCTATGGGCTGTGGATCTACAGGTTTTTAGTTACTAATTAGTAACTGGAATCCAGAGCCAGTATTATTCATTTGGCAAAAAACTTACATACTCCCTCAAGGGAAAATCTGAGGCAAAACTCGCAAAATTGGCTGTGCAACTAGCATGAATGACATACGTATCTAATTCCCAAAGCCAAAATATATCCCTTTTAGTGTTTTTGAAACATACAATTAACAATTTTGTTAAATGTGAAGAAACATAATCTTGGACTAGACTCCACTGACAGAAGGTAATTATGCTAGAGACATATTAATCTAATACTCACTTCTATATTTGACTTGCTTTTAGTTGTGTTTTGTTTCAGTTTTAGAGAAGTCAGTGGCTATCCAGTTTACTGTCCAAATCATTACAGTCACTTCAAGGACAGTAACTGCAAATTAAAATGTGGAAAATCCATTACTAGTTTAGCAGAGAGCTGAAGAAAATTCAGCCTTGTTTGCAACCCTGAGTTCAGTATACCTGACCAAACAAATAAGCTCCTTCCCAGGATCATAGTGAGGCAGAAGTGCCTCAGTTTCTAAATAGAAATAAACAAGCTCACAAAATCAAAACTTTGTGATAGTGTTGTCTTCCCTTTCCCTGATTGGAAAATGGGTGAGGTTGTCTTTGTTTCTTTTACTTTTAGTATCGCTTATACACTATACATTCTTCTCCTGCCATCTTTATACTAACAAATAAATATGTTTTACAAACATGTATCAGACAGTAGTTAATATTTTTCAGTAATTTTCACTGAGAGGCACAAGTTTTATAAGCTTATTTTGAATGTGCATCTATTAAAAAGTCAATAACACAATGACTATTTAATGCTACTTTTTAATAATAATAATAATAATAATAATAATACAGATTATTAACCAGTGATGTATAAAATAGTGACAGCAATGGATGCTGAAGTTATTCAGAACCACTTCACAAGTGACAATTTGGGAAATGCCTGAGTAGATGCTCAGGAATTCCTGAGCAGTCATTCTGCTGAAAGAAAACTGGTGGGAACAGAGGTGAAGAATGTGAGACAAAGAGAAGAGGCTTTGCAGAGGTCAGTTACATCTGAAACAAGAACATGCTTATAAAATACAACTACTATAGATTGAGTCAATATCTAGGGTGCTCCGTCTGCTCCCACTATGGGGGATATTTTGAAACTGTAATATGTCACTGGTAACATGGCATTTTCAGAACATTCTTAAATGATTAGTCTTGCCATAACATGAGGAAACAACATTGACACTAAGTATCTACTGTAACAAACTACCTTCCACTATTCTGGCAATTTTAACATTAAAAACTACAACATCAACATGATCTCTATACTGAGTTTATAAGATCAGCTATTTTTCCTTGTAACAAATTGAGAGGTAATGCAAGGAGTAACTTCCAAAAGTAACATAACCGTAACAGTTGGTGTGCAATTTAACTGCTGATTTAAATCAGCTAGCTGTCACAAATAACTCCCCTAAACTGCTTCTACAACAGGCAGACATAGAAAGGAAGAGGAAAAACAAAATGGTCAACAACCAGCAGCAGAACTGCCTTAAATATGTTGAAGATCTTGCAGCTTAAGTAAGGAGAAATTCATTCCAGGATCTAAGAACTGTCCAAGGCATTAAATCTTTCACAGAGAATCATCCTAATTGCCTCCTTAGAGTTAACCTACCTCATATTCCTAAGCAATCCTATCCAATCAGAAGCTCATTTCTTTTTTGTTAAAGCTATGTTTGAGAAATTAAATTTCAAGCTGTCAGCACTGATAGCCATGTTATTCTGTACCTACACTGAAGTCTGTGGGAGGGGGAGGTTGGAAAACTAGCTGAAATGAATGAAAGTCTGCCTCTCAAATGCCCTTTTTCTGATTTTTAGGGGAAGAAAAAAGTTATATTACTGTAATTGTTCTGCCTGTTGCTTTTTTGGTCTTGCTAACTCCCCAACAATATTTTGCACTCCTCTTTTTTTTTTTTTTACAGCACAATAAAACTCAAATCAAAAAAATCCCAAACATTTTCCATTGGAATTTTACATGGCTATTTTATCTACCTTATCCTCAATAAATTTAACTTACAAACAAAATAAATGAAAGCTGATATCAATGCAGAATATCAACAACTACTCTTAAAGACGTTTTATGGTATCTGTCCACTGTATTTTAGCAAACATACCTAAAGTTATATCAAAAGACTGAAATCAAATTGCAATGCTACAGTAAACAGCATGGCACAAACCTCTCTGCTGAAGTCCTTCAGATTAAAAGGCAAAAGCATTCTTGACAATCTGTGACACAGAATACAACCCAACCAACACTCAAAATATCAAGGACCTGGAAGCTCCATTCCATTAAATATTTAGGTCCCTTGAATCCAAAACTGAAGAGGCAAAAGAGAGAAAAATAGAAAGACAGAGAGAAACAACTAAACAAACAAGCAAAACAACCTTACCTTTCACAAGCTCGGACAGTCCATGCAGCAATTATCCATAATGAGATACTAAAAACCAACAGTACAGTTCCTGGACATATTGTCATTAGAGTCTTCATAACAAAACGGGTATTGAAGTTTATCTTATTTAATGCTCCAATGCTTCTAGATGAGGCATCAGTGAAAAGTTTGCTATGCAAAAGCATAACTCTGGCAATAAGATATAGTCTTAAGAACATTGGTATAGATAAAATAATATCCACATCAGCTGTTGTTGTGGATGGAGCGTAAGAAAAGGCGAGCCGGGCTGTCCATGTGAATGTATAGTTCCCAGGTATGGGATGTATAGCACACACCAGTATTTCCAAGCAGATAAAGAAAATACGCTCATAAGTCATGGCTATTCTCCAGTCATCTGCTCCATTGTCCACCATGAACAACTGAAATAATAAAATATAAGGTTAACTTTAGCACATCATCAACAAACCTTGTTATAATTCCATTTTAAAATACCATAGTTTTCAGAGCTGCCAATGACCACTAAAAAGAAAATAAATATGCCATTTCAGAAAATGACATTACTACATCACTATGAAATAAAACATAACTCTGGTTAAGACAAGAAGAATTTTTTCATGCACTATTTTTAAAACTGTACATGAAACTGAATTTTCACATATTATTTACTAAGAATTTATCATATTTTCTTTAATTGTAATTTCTGATAAAACAAAACTCTGGACCAATTAAGCCTTGTCCCTTCAAAATCAATTGCTTACTCTAAGTTCATAAAATTGAGAAAAATTTAAGAAAGTGTTTTCAGAATGGATCTCTAAATTACAAATTGAAAATACTTTCTAAGATGCAATGTTAAGCCTGCCCTACAGCATATTGATACTTCAGCCAGGGTGATATTATAGCTTCTGTAGAACTATCCAAGCTTTATTCAAGCTTCAGGGACCAATACAAATCAATGTAGGATGCAAAACTACATGAGAAACTGCACAAAGACTCAAAAGGTATCTCATGGTGAAAATCTGAAAAGCAAAGGCCGGTAAACATCAGAGTAGCCGAGGCAGCCAGGTGATGTCTACTAGTAGCTGAAAATTAAATGCACATGTTGGTCCTTGCACAATCAAGGCCTTCAGTTTGCCACCCAGGAACAAAGGTACTGAAACGTTTCACACTGTTTAGTAAATGATGTTCCTGATGATTTATTAAATAAATACTTAATCAAACAGTATTTGTCACTAGTAGAGAGTAGCGGTACGCAAGAAGTTGCAAATGGGCAACTTTTCAAAAAGGAACATAACCCATAATGACAAAGAAGATACAATCTCAGTGACAGAAGACCTTCTCATCACTTCAACTATAGTCCAAATCTAAACAACGCTGTTCAGTAAATAGGTAAGAGGAGATAAAAATACTTTTGCAGGATTTTTAAAATTAGATTATTCAAAAATAATGGGTGAGAAGGAAAAGTACACAAAGAATGCACTCCTTAATGTAAGAAAAGTATTTTCAGCACGCCACACACCATATATACAGCCAAAAAAACAATTACTCATCTGCACTGCTCTTTGCCCCTTTCCATCTTTCAAGAGTTTAAAAATACAAGCCTGATCTCTCTGTATATGTTTTTTAGAGATTGAAAACACACTCTACATCCTCCTCCCAACACATTCAGTTTGTCTTTCAGAAAACTGCTCCAGTCATCTGTTTAGAAAAGTGATAACCACAAATTAACTTTATTGTAGTTGAACTGATAGTAAAAGAAATGAAGTTAACCATAGTAAGAGACAAAACAAAACAAATTTCTGTATTTGTGGACCTGTTTTTCATCTCTTTATGTTCTTTCCCTCCATCTTACTGTATTGGGTGTCGGTGAAAAGTTTTTGGTACTGGGGGGCTGCAGGGGTGGTGTCTGCAAGAAGAGGTCAGGGGCTGCTCTGCAATGGACCCACTGCAGGACATAGCTGAGCTCATCAGTGAAGCTGGTGGTGCTTCTGTGAAAGCATATTTAAGAAAGGGCAAAATTCTGCCCAGGCAGTGAGGAGTGACAGAAAAAAGTGTGAGAAACAACTCTGGAAATGCTAAGGTCAGAGAAGAAGAAGGGGGAGGCGGTGCTCCAGACACTGGAACAGAGATTTCCCTGCAGCCCACGGAGAGGACCATGGTGAAGGAGGTATTTCCCGGAAGCCCGTGGAGAGGACCATGCTGGAGCAGATACCTACACTGCAGCCCATGGAGGACCCCACGCCAGAACAAAGTGGATATTTCCTGAAGGAACTGCCACCTGTGGAGAGCCCATGCTGGAGCAGATTCTCCTTACAAGAACTAATGCCCATGGAGGACCCATGCTGGAGCAGGTTTAGCCTGAAGGGCTGCAGACAATGGAGAGGACCCACACTGGAGCCGGGGAAAAGCATGATGAGGAAGAAACGGCAGAGAGGAACTGTCATGGACAGACTCCCATTCCACATATCCCCTGCGCCACTCATGGGGGAGAAGATAGAGGAGTTGGGAATGAAGGAGAGATGTTGAGCCTGGGAAGAGGGGGGCGGGGTAAGGTGTTTTAGTTTTTGTCTTTGTTTCTCACCATCCTACTCTACTTTTAACTGGCAATAAATTAAATTAATTTTCCCCAAGGTGAGCCTGTTTTGCCAGTGCTGGTAATTGGTAAGGGATCTCCCCATCTTTATCTCAACTCACGAACTTTTTCACCTTATTTTCTCTCCTTGTCCTGTTGAGGAGGGAGAGTGAGAGAGCGGCTGGGTGGGGGTCTGGCAGCTGGCCAAGGTCAAGCCACCACACTTATGTATAGTTCTTACTTCCACTGCAATACTATTAAAGACAAAGAAACACAGTGTTGAATTAAGCTAAAGAAACACTCAGTGAATTCAGTGCATGCAACATGAGCACATACACTTTCTTTTACCTGTGGTCATTCTGTAAACTTTGCATACTAGATATGCAAATTGATACTGGAAAGCCAATTTATGTATGTGTGTATTACCAAAAGAATGCTGGTTTGCAATTAGCAAATGTATTATTTGGTATGAAGGGCCAAACTTTCAAAGCACAGTAAGGCTCAAGTGCATTTGATTCTTGTGATTAGCCTGTAAATGCTGTCAGTCAGATCACAGAAGTGCTACATCAGTTATGAAGAGGTCCAGGTACTTAGAACACCCAGAATATAGATGAATAGTAACCAGCTTGACTGAAAGAGATAGGTAATATCAGATCTCTCAAATGCTGTGCATTGAGAGATCAATGCATTTGTATCAATGTGCATTTCCGAAGAAAAGAATAAATTAACAATAGAGTTAAATATGTCAATTCTCAGATACATATCATATACATGTCAAACTGGCAGTGTTTTAAAATTTCTTTTAAAGTTTCAAAATCTGTTGAAAAAAGCAATGGTCTTTTGTCCTCCCTTTTTACTTACCATCTTCACAGATTTCAAAAAGAATTCTATATGCAGAAAGGCAATTCAAGAAAAATGATACCTTAAGTACTGATTCAATTTAAAAGATGAGAATAGAAGAATGTTGAGTTAAACTTAGGCATTAAAATTTGATCTTACAATTTTCATAGAAGAAAATGTTATTTAATCACTGGGTTTTTTAAAAACTTCAAGATGTCATTATGGAATACAAACTTGATAACATATTCATCTGTCAGCAGAAGAAATCCTAACATGCTACAAAGAAAGAAGTTTCTCAGTAGTGCTCAGTGGAATGGGTTATGTTTGCAGATACAGAAGATCCCTATCAACTTCCCTTGACCTCAGCTGTGCCAATTTCTTCTAAGGAAAATAATATTTTAAAGTGATAATATCTTCAGCTGTCATATAATGAGATTTAGGAAGTGAAAACATGGAAGGTGGAAAACACCAGAAGCCACAAAGGACCACAAATCCAGTACAAATATTTCTATTTCATAAAAATATTAACATTTCAAAATCATATTTATGAGGAAGATTTCCTTACAATTCTGTGTCCCTAAATTCAAACTATGATGGATATCAAACACTCTGGAACAAATATGGGCCTCTAAAACAGGCTGTGAATAACAATTAAATTGGGACATACCAAAATGACACAGAAATTAGTACAGGATTTCATGTACATTTTACATACTTTCAAATATGCCATCTACTAAATGCAAGTTTCACTTTTAATTTGGAATATACAGAGGTATTTGGGCATGCCTGCATGCTTGGCCAGGTACATTTCCTATTCAGAAAGTGAGGAAGGTAAATGAATGAAGAAGAGAAAGAACAGTTGAACAGCACAATTTAAAGGGTAGGTATACACCCTTTTAGCTGCTTTCAGTCAATCCTGTTATAATAACCATGCATTAATTTCAAGATACTACTCCCCATTTGAACAGAGAGTGATACCAGCAATAAAAAGAAAACATAATAAAAGAGTCAGCAAACTCTTCCTATAGAATTGAGTCCTGTGCTCCACAGAGAAGGCCAAACTCCCGTCAAGGTCAAAGATGTTATGCCTGTTCATAGCTTTCAAGTTTCTTATAATTATTCAATGTTGAAATCTAATGCAAGTACTTATCAGGGTTCTGCAAAATTCTTCAAATACAGAACTGTCATATACCTTTACTAAGTCTGTACTCTATAAGAAAAAATTTAGTTATTTTCACCTGAAATTATGTAATATATTTCCAGCATGTTGTATGTAAATGTAAGACATAAATCAATCTTTAACTTCAAATAAACTTGATATTTGTAATGCCACACAGTAAAAACATAAAAATAAATATCATATCATAGATATTTATATAGGTATGTGTATATTTACATAACACTGTTAAATTCATATAACACTAGATGAGAAAAAGAGAAACACATTCAAAGTAGACAGATTGCACACAATGACAACTTAGATCAGAGACTCCCTGAAACTACTTAAAACAAAAAGAGAGAAGTTAATTTTGTAAATCATTAGTATATCAAAACAGATTCATAGCAGGCTATCAGAGGATGTTGGTGAATGCAAAGAACAAGGAACATAGCTAATTTTCTACAAATGCCTTTACAACCCAGGTAAAAGAACAAATCTGAAAACTGTATCGCTACCTTGCTGTAATACTGTGGGGATATGTTAACACAGGAGTAAAAAGGAAGCAATAAACAGAGATAAAGTAGCATCAGCTGTATTCCTGGAAGCATTACTTGCAGAAGGGGAATCAACTGTACTCACAAACATATTGTTGCAACTGTTTAATTTAAAAATCCAAATTTAAAACGGTTAAATACTGGAGTCACTTAAACCTTATAAAAGAACTGATGGGACTATGATTGAGAGTAGCAAAATACAGCTTCTGGGGCTGCTGATTTACCAAAATTTTTGACCAGACATTTTTCTATAGTTTGTAATCCCCAGAACATCATTTATACAACCAAAAAGACCATTATGGTACTCAGAGAGGAAGAAGATACTGCTTTTGTCTCACTACTCCAAACAGTCAAGTTATTGTCCCACAGCACCCCATTAAGTACAAATGATTTAAAACCATATGGTGGTGGGAGATAGACACCTCAAACCTTTAACGCAGTTCCCCCTAACTAAGGGATGAAAAAGACCTTTTTCCATTATCAGAAGGCACGTAATCAAGTGGTCTGTAAGTTATCTAAAGGCCTGTTGTTGACCTTGGAGAGCCTGCAGGAGTTCCTGAGGGCTGTTGTACTCCTCATCCTAAATACAATGACACAGAACAGAGTCGTTAGTGGGTTTAAGTCGTGCATAAAGTCATGAGGCATCAAACACTTCTGCATGCAAAGCACAGAAGTGAAAGAATGTGTTTTTCACAAAATTAAATGAGGACTTGGCTATCTTGTATTTTCCAGAATGTTTTCCACATCTAGAGTTAAAATGAAACTTTCTAGTAGGTCATTAGAAATTGATCCACAAGGTCTTGAGGATATAGCTATCTACTGAATGAAACATGCTTAGTTCATTCAAATGGGGAAGCACTGCTCCATCGCTTATGCATGCATACACGCATACATCCCCTCCACCCCCAATTATAAAAATGCCAATTTAAACAGAGGATTGTAAAAGTCTGGTACTTAGCTTCAGCACAAAAATGATTATTTGCATAGTATATTTATTTAAATTTGGCATCTGTGCAAAATGAGTTTTTCATTGTTATTGATATTTTGCTATAAACACCGTGTACGTCAATGCACATAAAGAAAACTTCATGTTAATGTGTGCTGGTGGCTAAGCAGGCTCACAATACTTCTCTCAAAGACTGTGTTTAAACCTTACCATCTCAGGAAGGGATGTATAAAAGAGGCTCAGACCATTTATAGACTTTGTGAACCGTATTTTCAGAAGTGCAACGTCAAAAATTTCACATTAAAATACATCTGAATAATACATCTTAGTTACTCTGACAGGCCACACATAACCACAACCATTTAAAAAAACAGGTATGTGTTAAACAACACTCTTATCAGGTTTGTCTATGTCTTTTTTTAACCTCTGTCCCTCAAGTCATTATAAAAAACCTACCCCAAACACTCTATGAGATTTTTTACAAAGAAAGGACATTTATGATCACATAAACTAACATATGGTAAAATTCTGCCTAAGCACACAAAGTTAAATTCCAGCTACCCATATCTCCCTTCTGTTTTAAATCACATACTGACAGTATTCTTTTCAGCTTTCTCTCTCCAAAGATCTTCAGAGGCATTGCTCAATATTTTAAAATGGTACTGGCCAGACTTTCAGCTCTATTGTTCATCCCAAACAACTGTGAAGTAGCTTAACCCCCTGACAGCCTACAATGCCAGAAGACCATTATAGCACTCGGCAATTGCTGGGACATTTCTTTTCACATAGGTCTCTCCATACATATGTATGTGCTCCAGGGACCCAAAGAAGGTGAGATGCTCCTAAAGATGCCATTCTTTCTACTCAGTAACTTTCTATGCAGGTAATAGTGTTAAGAATTGAAATCCAAGGACTACAAAGGAAAAAAAAGGACATTCCAGGATATCAAGATTTCTTTCCCAATGCTATGGAGAAGAAGAACCCCCTGATAAAAGCGTAATTATGCATTGAACTAAGAAATCATCACAAGCTTATAAACATATAATAAAATCAAAAGAATTAGATAATGAACTTATTATTAATAGAAAGGGCTGATTTAAAAAAAGATTCATATCAAAACAAAATATTTTTTCACTTTCATTATTAAAAAGATATTTCACAAGACAATCTCCTAATTTAATTTAGTTTGGACTCTTGCTGGAGCAATCACAGATGAGCTACCTCAGATCTGCAATGAACAGGGAGATATTTAGTTATATGAATTTTTATGAACCTTTGAACCAAATCAGAGGTCCAGAAATAAAAGTCCACCACTCAGGGTTACCATATTCAGTTGAGATACTCAGCAGACCCACCAGTAAGTGACTGAATTGAACTGATTGAATCAGTAGTTTCTACATAGTCAATGTCCACAACAGGTATTTCTTAATTTTAACAATATTCTTAATTTAACAGCTATTTCATTATACCAAAGTTTCAGATCCCACCCTCTCCAGCTGCTTAAAACACTATGAGAATAAGGTCCTTAAGTTACCACATGTAGAAGGCTTCCATCCAGCACCAGCAGTTCCCAAAAGCTCTTGTGACTGGGGTTGACAGTTAAAAATGTGCTCCAAGTGGACACAGAAGGAGCACAACTTAATAAAGCTCTGAATATCACTAAAGCACAAGAATAACAACAGAGAAGGAACAGTTGAGATAGGTTTCCTGCATAAACATGCAAAATGGGAAAATGGGACCAGTTCACTAAAACAGCATTAATCTTGTTTTATACTCTTTATTACTCTGTTATTTAAAAGGTAGGGAGGAAGTAATAAAGAAAATAAAAAGAATATGTACGTTACTACATAACAGACGTATTTACTAGAGAATACACTGGGTGACCCAGAGCAATCCAGAACAGCAGTGTCATATGATTGACAGAGATGGAATGAAAAAGATACATAGTTTTCAAACACAGCTTTTTTCCTCAAGAACCTAAGAACTGAGTAAGGTTATTTGGATGTAGCCAGCCCTTAGGAAACATTTCAGCACCTGACCTAACCTAACCTAACCTAACCACACCACAACTTGTTCAGAACCCAGCTTCCATCAGCCGCCACTCCACACTACCCCCTGCTTTTGCTGGCCTGCTCTGGCTCACTCTCCCTGCTAAGAGAGTGCAGCAGGACATGAGCTATAGCAGCTTTATTACATCTAAAAGGGAAAGTTGCAAAGCAATAGTGAACGAATTGCTTAGGTTCCCTTTGCACTTTCACAAATATAAACAAATGACCACCCTGAACAAATTACCATGCTAATAATCCCAGAACAACAAAAAACATCTCTTTTAAAAACTTCTTCTGGTCTTTTAGGTCTGCTACAACTATTACACTGATCTTGGCAGTACGGAGATGGAAACACTAATTTCAAAGTTAGGGATGAATTTAGTTTTGCACTGAAGCAGCAGTTCCAAAACTTCATATATAAAGAACACAGCACATCTTCCCACAAAATAACTGTGCTGTTTTACAGAACTAATTTTTAGAATGCATTTTTTAAGAAACCTAGTGGTCTGTGTTATATTTTTCCCCATTTCAAGTACCTCAGAAATAAAGTAACTCTGATTCTACAATCTTCTTGCAGAAGCAAAACTCACTGGGGAGAACTATCTACATTTCAGTATTTTTATGTTGTTAATTCTAAATTATTATTATTTTACAATTCTTCATTTAGGATTTGTTTTTCTTCATTCAGTACTAAAAATAATTTGTTCTACAGATCACTGCACAAAGAAATGCCACCTCCCAAAACGGCTGCCATCTGCCACTGTTCCCAATGTGAGAGAAGCCTCACTCTCTTCAGGGATGATCAGCTTCATTACTCCTAGGAAAACTGGAACCAATTAAAAAAAAGATGTATTTTCTGAAGAAATTGGCAATATTTTTGCAAGTGAATAGGGGAAACAGAAGTTAAAGGAAGAAACACCGAATCTGAAGCTAGATAAACTGATTTATTCTGCCAAACTCATTTATTCTGCCAAAGCAGTACACCAGTGACTCTAAACTTAGGAACTTGTTTTTAAGGAATGACTGGTACCAACACATCATATACACAAGAATCTGTCTTCTCAGTTCCTCCCTTAGTGTTTACTTATGACATAAATACTTCAGGTATTTCAGAAAGTTTGCATGTTTTTTTTTAAACTGGGTAAACTTTTATTTAACTGACAATGGGTGAATACACATCAGCACCACAGGAAGTATAAAGTCCCTGTAGTGTTTTTACTGTCTCAGAAACACAGTTAAACTGGGAACTTCATTTAAGAACATGTTTAAAATAACTCCAAATATAGAAATGCAATATCTAAGTATTTAAGCGTTGTCCTAAAGCATGACCACTTAAATAAGGGAAACTAAGAACAGGGCAGTAGGAGAAGCAGACTGGAGTTAGATGCACTTGTGTATTTAAAAACCCTAATAAATTAGGATTTTTAGTCCTAAATATTAGGACTAATCCTAATAATTAATAATTATTAGGATAATTAGTCATGCACTAATGCTAAGTGTATAGAGGCATTCCTGCAAGAACTGCCTCTGTAATTCACCCTGGCAAGTAAAACTGGGAGGGAGCAGCAATAAAGCAGCTATTTAGTTAGTATGTGTTACTCCTGAAGGCCTAAAGTGGGCTTCTGGCTAAACCATACAGCAGATGAAGTCTTCAAACTGCTTCAAAGATTAAGTTAAAATATCTTTAAGAAGGGCAACTTTCAACACCAGGTTAAATAAACATAGACAAGAGTTTCTTTACAGGTATGTACCGGTATTTATTTATACGTAAAATACTGTTTTACTTGATCACTACTAATTATGACTGCAGATGCTTCCTCAGAAAAAACAAAACAAAACAAAAAAAACCTCCCCAAAAACCCAAATCCCAGCATATTCTGTCAAACACCTCTTAGCATACACAGTTCTTGTTGCTGCCCCATTAGTTATTTGAATGTTACAGCTTCATCAAATCTGTCTAGTTTACAGCACCTCTCTCAGGTAAAAGATGCTCTGTTCTCAAAGCTACTGGGTTTTTTAAGTCTGCAAACCAAATACATGAAACAAGTTTGTACTGAGTGCTGCCAACTCCCTTATCTTCCACAGGTTAAACACAGAATTGCTATTCAAAATGTTTTAGAAAGCTTTATTTTCACAACCATTATGCTCAATGCGACAGTCCATGGCAGTAAAAAGTCTGATGTCCAGCAGATAACACAGGATGATACCAGCCACAACATACATACAAAAGTCACAGGTGAAATGCAAGAATTATTATTTTGGATGAGCTGACATCTCTGATCACAGGCTGGATATAAAAAACCATTCATCTTTTTTATTTTCCTTCCAAGTGCCAAATGGCAGGGGAAAAGAATGGTCTGCCAGCTTACAGCCACACTGCTAAATTTCTCATCTGGCTCCGCTGTATCCCATTCTGTTGCTGGGAGGTAGACAAACGTCTGTTCATATATGGCTGCACATAAAGATGGCAAACCAAACATTTTCCTATCTGACAAAGAAATCTGGAAAGCAGACTGGCCATGGGTAGTCTTCTATCAATTTTTTTTTTTTTTTTTTAAACACATTTTGCCATTAAACTATCTTAAAACTATACGGAAGCCGAACTGGCCATACATCAGGCCCAGCACTGGTCTATCCTACCACATAAAGATTTAGTTATTCTAAACTATTATACTGCAGAAATCACAACAGAATGCAAGTTATTGGCTCTTACCATGAAGCCCAAACCTGAATGATAAGAAAAGGAGGGGGTGGGCTTAGTGTGAAGCCACTTGACCCATGACACCATTCAGATGAGGATCACGTTCAGTAGTAGCTGTCATGGGGTACCTTTTCAGCTATGCTGGAATTTGGATGGATGAGAATTTCTCCTGTATCAGCCCGTTCCTTATGCAGAGCCCAAGAACAACTCTTGAGCAGTATCCTACAAAAGCATCTACAATCAAAGGAACCCACTACAATCTAGGTGTAGTAGCTGCACAGCCAAAACTGAATTTTACAGCTGCTGCAGAGAGCAGCTCCGTGGGCAAAGGAAAAGTGTGTAAAGAGCACCTTTAGCTTATTCATAAATCAATGTCTGTTCAAGAGTTTCCAAGTCTTCTTGAAAAGACATTTTAATAATGACAAAGGTGTTAAGGACCAAATCCTTAGCATATAATGAGGATGCTCTAAATTGAAAGCCTCTAAAGATCCCACTAATTTAGACACTCACAAATACAGAAGTCAAAACACACCTCAAATGTGCATTACTGGTGTAAAAATGGTAACTAAAGTTGTATCAGAAATGCAGTGAGAATACTTTTGATGAAAACTTCATTAAACCTCGGTGCTATCAGTAAATGCTCAGTGATCATTATTGCTAGTTGTATTTATTATTTGTTTCAGGTAGGAAACAATTCATTTTGTGCTGTCTAGCCACACCTGAACATTCAGTCCTTCCCCAGTTTCCCAGACTGAAATCAGAGTTCTATGCATGCAAATTTTATGGATGCAATGGTACAGACTGAATCAAAGCTACTATGCAATTTTTATTTTTAATTAAAAACATGCCTCATTCCCTGGCTGCAACAGGTCTTATTCTTAAGCATCTTAAGAGCATAACAACCGTCACAAAACAAGAAATACCATTCACCACCTGGGATGAATCTGTTTTATTAAGAGACTGAAGATGAAGCATTGCTTCATAATGCATTATTGTAGTGAAAGACACTACTGTCAGAGGTCAGGGATAGGGCAAGTGTGAACATCTGCATACACCTGTAGTAATGCTATGGAAGTTGCAATGCTATGAAAGCTGGAATAAACAATTGTAATAGGAATAAAATGCTTCATAATGATTCCCAACAGTATATCATTAGGACATTTATTTTACATTGCAGTGTTTGGGACATCCACTAAAGCAGGCGGATAATTCTTGAAAATTACAGGCATAGCTGGATGGCAAAAACAGTGTCTTATTCACATGACAAATGACTGATCTAAGCGTAAGACTACAAGACAGGAAAGCCTGAGCTTCAAATGTAGTTATGAAGCCTTCCCCAGATTATTTCCACAGCACTTAACTCTTGGTCTCAGCGTTCCCTTTTGTAAAAACATCATTTAAGTGACACCAAAAATGTGAGAATTCGTCCAGGTAATTCCCTTTGACACTGAAAACTACAATATAAATACTTGTTATACATGCGTTTCCTTCTTTACAGGCTATCTTACACCTGTCCATCAAACCACAGAACTGATACATAACTGTTTATGGAAGACACACAGCTACACTCTAAAATACTACAAGCAACAATATTTATTGCAGACTACAGGTAAGAAAGCTCAGGAAGCTCTTCACCCACAGGTGACAATAAAATCTATGGATATTAGCCCGTACACATTTATTTCTCAATTATTTTTTATTTCAAATATGCTCTTTTACAAGCAAAAACTCATCCTTTGCCTCTGATATCTTCTTCTGAATACCCACACTCAGTATCAAGCTAGGTCCCTTCCCATAGATGCATCCTTACCAGCAACAGTGGTTTTGCAAGACAAACCATACTTAGAGTTACACCTGTACAGCCTTTTAACTCTCTATTTATGACCCTCATGGCTCCTGCAGTCTTCAGTAACTTTGTGCTATGTATTCAATTAGAATTCAATAAACAATTCTGCTGGTAAATCGTATAACATAGAACCCAGCTCTCCCCTATTCATCAGGACAGCTCTACAGTATTAATATGCATAAAAGTTTAGAATGTGCCACTTTGACAGAGCATGTTTTTCTTTTAATAAATATGTTTCTTTACAGAAAAAACAACCCAGAGCACATCACTCTTAAAAAGACTAAGAGTAGCGATTTTAAAATATAAAGATATTTAAGGCCTACATTTTGGTTTTACTTTATATAGAATTCACAGAGGTACTTTCATCTGTCATGAAAAGGTTTAGTATTTCCTCAAAAGGAATTTAATTCTGAAAGGTCTATCAGTCTCCACCAAAACGAATGAGATAAGGAAGCATCTTAGAAGACGCGCACATCCCTATTCAGAATTCATCCCTCTTCACTCCTTCATGGAGTATCTAACATTCACACACTTTTGTTTTTAAAATGTCAGTATAAAACTATGTTTATTAAAGACTGTTTTCACACAGATGAAGGAGCATAATTGCAGAGACTGCTCAAGAGGGAAAAGCTGAATGAATTAGTAAGTTACAAATGCGTGATTCCCAGCAACTACATTAAAACAGTATTACATAAAATATTTATGTATGATATTAACTGAACATTTTCAGCTGCAAAGGCCTGGGTTCAGATACACCAGTTTAAAGTATAAAATATTCATGTTTTACCACTCCTTTTACACAAGAATTCTTTCTAAGGTGTAAAACATGTTCTCATGACAATCTCTTCTGATCTTCTGACAGTTGTAAGAAGAAATTACTTAATGTAGCTGTCATTAAAATAATTGGACAAAGTCAATTTACACAGCTTCATTAAAAATACACTGTGATACACAGGTATTTCACATATTACAGTTTTTGAATGGAAGTTTTTCCATTCACATTTTTCAATGTAATATAGTTCATGTTATTAAAAAAAAAAACAAAAGCATGAAAAAAGTGATATTAAATTCTAGGGGTTTTTTCTATTGTCATGATGTGTAACTTTTCTCTTTCCCACAGAACAGAGGTGTGGAAACTTCCTCACAAAATTACTTGTTTTTCTGTGCACTTTACAGTTTATTTTCAGTTAATAAAAGAAACTTTGTACAATGACCAATATATCCAGCTTACCTGAAAGCTAATTACAAGATCAGTTACAGCCTCTTCTCTTAAGGGTAATTTACATCTTAAAAGGAGCTTCATAGGCTCAGAGCAGTAATTCATCCTCTAGTAATGGAATGTGACAACAACTTTCATCATCAAATTTAAGGGTGAAAACAGCTGATTGAAGTTGCACAGAAGCTTCCACACAGCTCTTTAATTCTCCCAGGTCCTAAGCAGCACCCATTCCTGTTCTGATCTTTGCTCAAAACGGACCACAAATATGTCTCAAATCAAATTCAAAGCCCAGAATACTACATTTAGTAGATCACATACAAACCAGAACCAGAATCACAAGAGTGTTAATCTACACTTGTCAGTCTTGGCACACTTTCATTTAAACTCAGGCAAACCAGAGCTGCAGTCAAGTACCTGACAGAATTTTCAATCAGAAAAAGGATCTGACACGTACAATACTTTCACATTAAGATATGCATGCAGAATGTCTCTAAGATCATAAACAACAGTACCTCTGTTGATTTTAGCTAAGCTACACAATTTATACAAATCCAAAATGTGATCTCTGGTTACAAATGCTCTCCTCTAACGGTGGCAATAATATACCTTCTCACACTTCATTATGCACTACTATGTCTTGATAAACTTCTAACAGCCTCATTAAAAAATGCTCAGAACAATGGTGCATATGAATAGATAATCCTAGGTATGGCCAGGCCAACCATTCAGTGTCCTGACCATCAGGTACAACCTCCTCCTACATTCTAATGGAGCCTGTTGGAAATAGAGGCATCTTCTACGTGCAACTTTAACGCAAAAGGCCTCAGATCCTTTTGGATGCTGACCAACATTAAAGGATTTTCTAGCCTGCCTTCCATGTTGTATGCATTACAGTGTTGCATTTCAGAGACACTGGGCACCTGTCACTTTTCCTAGGTCAACAGGTTCTGCAGATAGTAGCTATTAAAAATGTACTGAATGGAACTAAAACTAAGTATTTTCACAAAAATACTCTAAAGTGTTAATTTGACAGATACGGTGTCCTTGGATTCCTACATGATTTTCTGCTGTTCAATACACATATGGAATGCTCTGTTTGATACACGTATGGAATGTGCATTAAACTTGATTGGTAGAAGGGAATTTTCGAGACTGTACATGAAGTTACTGTATTCTGGATCAAAACTCCTACACAATGAGTTTTGTTGTTGCCTGATCCAAGGCCTATTAAAATAAATAGGAAAAAAAAAAAATCACTAATTCTCAACAGACTTCAGATCATAATAAAATTATCACTCAAAGTTTATTTCTTGATTTTCACCTGTTATTCAACATTCTTGCTCTCTGTGCTCTTAATCTAACTCATTTGTTTCTGCAGCAGAAATTTTACAGTCTGTGTGTGCAATCCCTGGTGTTTCAAGATACCTAAGAAAGGCAAGTTAGACTCAGCACAGAGTCAAAAGATTGCCAACAAGACAGCTGATGAGATGCACATGTACCACCTCAGTGAAGGCAAAACAATAATATAGATAAAAACAAATAAATAATTTGGCCAGCAGAATAACCATTACTTCTTATGACAGGAAACTGTAATGGAGTTTAACTTCATATTTGTTCATGAGTGCAAAATTTTTACTGCAGAACTTTTCACTGATGCCAATAAGATAACGAAACTCCCGTAAACTGTTTATTACTATCATGCATTATGGAATTTATTTGCACAATAAACAGGTCAAGATATGTATTTATTACCATTCTTTGCTGTTTCCTGATGCTGCCTGTTCTATTTCTTCAAGTTTTCAGGAACAGGGAAAAGAAGAAAAGAGTCTTGATTCTTCAGCAAGATATTTGGGCTCTCAGCTGTGACAACTTTCCATAAAGTTAATGAAGACTGAAAGTGTTTCACTCCAAATCCATCAGTAGCACATTATTTTCCCGACGCTTCAGAACCATCTAGGGACTGAAGGTGCTTTCTCCCTGGAGCCCTGGGAGGCTCTGCTGTGAAAGCAATGGCTTAACCTTAACCTTGGAGTTTGCAAGACTTTCCACAGGCATTCTACCTAAGTATGAACTAGCAATACATTTTAAAAGTGGTTAGAAATCTCATCTGACGTACAGAAAAAAAAAAAAAGATTTCTATTCACTTCTACCAAATACAAACAGCTTTCATGTTTCTGCATGAGTGAGAGCATTTGTATCAGGGAGAAGGAAAAGAGGTTCAGATTCTGTCCAGGAGAGCACAGGTTAGCATTACTCATGTTACTATTATTCAGGACAGGCAATAGAAGGGCAATGTTTATTTACAGAAGGGATACACTAAGCAGTCCAGCATCAAAGGAAGAGTGTTCCAGTGGATATATTCCTCCAGTAACCGCCATCCCTCAAGAAATACCAGGCTATGGCAGAATGCCCAACAAAAGACATTAAAGACCTCCTACTGGCAACCTCAGAGAATTTTGATTTTAATCCTTTGCTCTGAGTAATATAAGAAAGTGCCAGTAGAACTTCAGGAGTGCATACTTAAAAAGCATTTCTATCTCCAGCAGAACTAGAGAGAGGTCTATTTTTCAATAAAAGTAGAAAAACTGCAGCTTTGCCATGTGAACTGCCACCCAAAACTTTCTTAAATTCCACTACATTTATTGATATAACAGCAAATTCCACTAGGGAAATGTGGAACGGAACAATAAATTGTTTGGGAACTACAATTTTAACCATGTTCCATGCTGCTGCTTTAATTATGTAAAACAGTATTAAGTAACAAACTGTTTATGCATGAAGTGGATAATTCATACATCAAAAATTATTATGATAATTGGATCATGCTATCTTCTTAGCTCTTGCCTCCTCCACCTCTTCAAACTCTCAACTGGAGTAATAGTCAAAGAAATACCTGTTCTAGGCTGGAATAATGATGAATTACACTTTTCCCACTGATCTTCCAAACACAGGGCACTTGCTCTGAAGAACTGAATCAACAATCACACAAGCCTGGAGAGAGCGCAATGCGTATTTCATTATCTCCCAGGTGTGAAGTTTTTAACAGCATTATAGGCATGACAACAATGGACCAAAAAGAGAACACACAGATTTGGGGTTGTCACTATCCTCAACTCCAACATCATTCCTGTTGTTCATTAGGGTTTTTTTTCTAGAAGGGGAAGGGATGTGAAGGAAACTTGCTTGTAATTTTTATCCTCTTTTCTGGAAATGATAATGTAAGCTATGAATTATCTTTAAACCCAGCCGGTTTCATCTGACTTTTATTAGTCCCTTAACACTAACTCACATTTATTAAATTTGATAACAGCTTGCACTTAATTCTTAGAGTTATACAGCATAGCTGATACAGTGCAATCACTGAAAACCTATTTGATGAAAATATTTTAACATTTCCAGTATTTCACAAGACTACGCAGCATCCACAGAGTTATTCTTGTCTAAATACTGCAGCTACACCCTTCTGGAGACTTTGGTCTGCCAGATGCAGAGCTCCGGGCAAGTTCCAGGGAATCCCAAAACAAAGCCGTGTTGCTAACAGGTTTTGAATGCGAGGCGGACGACATGCCCAGAGGCAGGCATGTGCCGCCGGGCGGCGGGGCAGCCCACCAGGCGGCGGGGCGCCCGGGAGCGGGCGGGAGCGGGCGGGAGCGGGCGGGAGCGGGCGGGAGCGGGCGGGAGCGGGCGGGCCCGCGCAGCGCGCGGAGCTGTCTGCGGTGCTGAAGAGGCGGCGGCGGAAAACGCCGCCCACCCGTGAGGGGCTGCGGGTGCCCCAGCTCCTCCACCGCACATCGAGCACGGTCTAACCGGGGGAACAGACGAAAGAGAGAACTCCTTTGCCTCACGTCCATACATGACTCTCGGCTCTCGGGAAGAATCCCTACAGGTCTTTACAAACTTCCCTTCCGACTCCCTTAAAATGTTTGGCAGGTCTGGGACAGGCAAACTCCAGAGTCTGGTTTAACTGACTGGCTGACTGTTTTCAAAGCAAAACATACGGGCAAGGTCATTTTAATGGAATGACTAGAGTCACCTGCTATGCTGCTACGCACTGCCCCATAACCTTGCTTGCAGCATGGCTGCTCGGACTTCCTAACAATAAATCAAGGTCACAGGCTACCGAGAAGAACAAAAAAGCTGATTTCCATTTGCTGGCATTTTAGGGCTCCAGGAGTTTCTAAATATTAAATCTGCAATCGGTAATAATTACTAAACTGTCAGCTTTTTATTTCCCAACATGTTTTGTCTCATGCTTTGTAGAAAAATCTACTTATGTTTAGGTTGGTTTGCTTCCACCAGAGTATGAAAGATACCACACCACAAGCAGAATACATTGACCTTCTTCCGTTCTGTAGAATAATTTTTCTCCTCTCAATGAACTCCTGCTTATTTACACTATACCTACTGGTAAAGTCTAAGTACGCTTCAGACAAGAATTAGAAAAAGGAATGTTCAAACTTGAACAGGATTGACAAATAGCTGGTGCAAACAGTCCTCCAGGACACAACCAACCATCTGTGGGCATGATTCTACAGATGTGATTCATTCTACTGCACATAGCAAGATATCTGCTTGAATTAAAGATATGTGTGCCTTCAGAAAACAGTCACTTTTAAAGACTATTTAAAAACGTTTATGTTATCAGGGTTATGCAGTATTTTCTTTTCCCTGGAGAAGATTCCGTACGTTCCTAAGTCAAAGTATTTTAAAGCTACTTCTTGTTTTCAGATGTCAAGTGTAACATAAGTTTACGACCGTAGATGGACATAATTTTTGCTCTGCATGTTCTTCATCTTATTTTTTAAAAGTCAAGCGTGTGCACAACACCAGACTGTGCCTAAATTAAAAAGTTACCAGATATCTAATAGCTAAGGGTGGTACTATGCCCTTCCTTCTAACAAGCTCCTTGAAAAAGAGAACTTCCTTTTCATTTTCAACTTGAACGACAGAGCCCCTTGAAGCTGCAGCTCACTCCAGGCCCTGACATGACTACTGTAGTTTTCGGTGTCTCTCAGACTAAAACACAGGGTACTGCTGTTTTACAGGCAGGTATACTTGTGTTCTGTACCGTCAGGCAGCACTGAAAACTACATTAACCTTGATTATCAAGTCACATGATTGTATAACTCCTTCCATGTAGTGGCATACATGAGGAAGTTCTTTAAAATGATCAATAATAAAAAAAAAAACAAAACAGAACTACAACTTTACTATTTTAAGACTGTTTTTTCTGATCTGTAACACACTCCTAAGGGAATGAAAATTTGCAACTATTTACCCGAAAAAAACCCCAACCGAATCTTGGAGTAACTACTTAGTATAAGCTGGTGCGTACAGGGACCTACAACTATTTGTTTATCTTGCATAAAATTTTCCATTTAAAGTTTCTGGAAAATGCATAGACTAATTCAAATGTTTACAGAGATTTTTTTTTTCAGCTTTGCTCTTCATGCCTCAAGCACCACTTGTGGGAAGATACACCAGAGAAGGCGGCTCCCACATTGCAGCAGCGCCACTTACTTATTTTTATACAGATAAAGAAATCTCTTCATCAGTACTCCAGTAGTTTATAGAGATGCTCTTTCACCAGAACACTTGTTTATTGAGTACAATATCACTAAACAGCTTTCAGTATCTTTGATATTAATGCAGAGAAGCTGGGTTCTGAGCCAGGAATAGAAGTTTTGCATGTGCAAGGACTGCACAACAGAATCCAATTTGGCAGAGAGTCTTCAGTAACATAATACTTCTCTAACATTACCCCAAGTAGGAGACTACGGTACCATTTCACATTGAAACTACAGCATTCATTTGCACAGAAGCAGGGTACCATACAATTCGGTTTTTGGGGGGTTTTTTGTTTGCTTGTTTGTTTTTTTACTGATTGGTACTAGTGGAAAAGTTTTCTTTGCCCTTGAAAGCTGTCATTTCAGCTTGCAGCTCAAGGTATCTCTAACTAATCTGAAAAAGCAAAAGCACCAGTGTATCTATGAGTAAGGTATTTTTCCCTTCAAAACTTTGAAATCTATCTGTTGTATGTTTCAGCTGAGCTGAAATGCCAAATTTTAATTTCTTGGTCAAAAAAAATTACAACTGAAAATAGAACTAAGTCCCTCGGACAGAATCTGTGACAGTATTTGTGAGACTTACTCTACAGCTGTGACCATTATGTTCCTCCTACCTTTAGCCCTATACCTTTCCTGACAGTTTTCCTCTATCACGTTCCTAGTGGCTGTGTGGCATTAAATACAACGAGTCGAACATAAGTCTTCTCCCTCCTCTTAAACATTCTCCTAGGGTACGCTCCTATCTGAGACAGCACACTGAAGATTACTTGCACAGTGAAGACAATTAACCTTGCCGTCAAGAGAAAATGCACAGCGTGAAATTTAGTCATTGGGAAATAAAAGACTGTTGCTGTACATCTGCTACAGAAGACGGCAGGCTTGTCACCGAGAAAGCGTGTTACAACCTCAGGGCTAAGCGATCCTATAGCATAACCGCAGGCAACAGTCCCTAGCAGGCAGAGCTTCCTGGCACATGTACACCCGCAGTGTTTCTCTCCAGGGCTGAGGTCCATTCACAAACTTCAGCAGGCGCGCAGAGATCACTTTTGCTTTCTGAACTAGTGAGAAGTGCCAAGTACTTACCACGACTGCGCCCTTAGACAAACCGCCTCGCACCCCCCGCTATGCCAGCAACACTCACCGACCCACAGAAGGAAACGTTACCTGGATTTCCCTTGCATGGTACACGATGATGAGCCCGAGCAGGATAATCGTGGAGAGGCTAATAAGGCATTTCAGAGCGAGGGAATACAGCGACTCCTGCAAGAGAAAGACACCGCCGTCCCTCAGAGACCCACACGCAGGGGCTGCTCCCGCCCCACCGCCACCCCCGGCCCCGGCCCCGGCGAGGGCCGCCTCGCCTCACGGCGCCGGGGGCAGAGCGGGGACCGGCGGCAGAGCGGGGACCGGCGGCACCCCGCCACAGGCCGGGAGAGGCGCCTCGGGACGGGGCCGGGACCGGGACAAGGGCCGAGCAGCCCCGCCGCGCTGGGCTCTCCGAAGGGCCGCGGCCGCCCCTCCGCGGGGCCGCGGGGCGGTCGGACCGGCTGTCGGGCCGGGCCGGGCGTGAGGCGGCGGGTACCTTGGTGTAGGCGCCCCAGGAGAGCTCGGTCTCGATGACCATGACGACGATGCCGAACATGCCGAAGATGAGCGCGTAGTCGCTGAGGCGCTTGCGCTTCTCGAAGAGCGCCCGGCGGTGCCCCAGCTTGTAGCCGATGTTCTGGTTCTTCTTCTTGCTCGGCTTGCCCCCGCCGTTGTTGGCGCCGCCCGGGCCGGGGCCGGGGCCGGCGGGGCCATAGAGGGCCAGGTTGTTGGAGTTGTTGTGCTCGGGCTTGGAGACCACGATCTCCGGGGCGGCGGGGGTGCCGGCGGCGGCGGCGGGGCTGGCGAGCGGCGGCTGGAGCGGCTGCGACTCGGAGTCCAGCTCGTGTAGGTTCCTGCGGGACGAGCTCAGGTTGCTGAGCGGCCGCATGACGCCGCCGTTGTACCTGCAGCTGCTCATGGCTATTTCGGTGAAGGGGTTGCTCTCCCGGCGCTGCTGCTGCTGCTGGTGGTGGTGATGGTGGTGGTGGTGGGTGCCGCCGCTGCTGACACTGCTGCTGGGGCTGGCTGCCTGCTGCTGCTGCAGGCTATGGCACTGGTGGTACTGGGAGTACTGGTGAGGCTGCCTGGACGCGCCGGCATGGCTAGAGGGGGTGAGCTCGCTGACGTTCAGCTGGCTGCCCTGCCGGGAGGAGGCAGCGGAAGAGAGCGGCGAGGAGTGAGTCCGGAAGGCGCCCGAGAGGGGCGAGGAGGCGCGGAGCAGCAGGGGCAGGTTATCCCCCGCGGCTGCCGCAGCAGCCCCGTAGTAGGCGCAGTTGTTGCACTGGAGGCATGGGCTCTGCTGCTGCTGCTGCTGCTGGAGGAGGCTCTGCTTGTCCTGGCCGTGCTGCTGCTGACAGTGCAGCGGCGGCGGGCGCTGCTGTTGCTGCTGCTGCTGTTGCTGTTGCTGTTGCTGTTGCTGCTGCTGCTGCTGCTGCTGCTGCTGCTGCTCGGGGCCGAAGCCCGCCGGGAACTGCCGCGGCGCGTCCATGCCGGCGCCGTTAAAGCCGCAGGAGGACCGGGCGGTGGTGCACCCTGCGCAATGCGTTATGGTCGGCAGGGGAGAGTCCTGCTGCCGCCACGAAGGGCCCATCCCGGCTCCCGTAGAATCCAGCCGCCGCGTCCGATTGGTCGGGCGGACCAAAACAACGGGCATCACGTCACCTGAGGGGGTGGACCGGCCGCGGCGTGAGGCGGCGAGGGCGGCGCAGGGTCCCCCCGCCGCCCCGTCCCGCCCCGCCCCGCCCCGCGCGGGGATCCCGCCTCCCGCCCGCACCGCCCCCGCAGGTAAGGGCTGCCCTCGCCCCCCGCGCCCGCCCCGCCCGCCGCGGGGAGCTCCGCGCCGCGGAAACCCGGGGGTTCCCGGGGGCGGGGAGCGCGCTCGCTCCCGCGATCGCCCCCGCCAGGAAGGGGCCTCCGCGGCGGGGCTCCCCGGCGCCCCGCCGCCGCTCACATCTGCGCCGTCTCCGGAACATGGGCGCCGCGTCGCGCTCCGGAGCTGTCCAGCGGCGCCTCCCGCCCGCCGCCGCCGCCGCCGCCCTGCAAAACACAGCGTCGCGCTCGCTCCCCTCCGCCGCCCCGCCGGGCCCGCGCCTCCCGCCGCCCGCGCCGCGGCCTCGGGCCGTGCCCGCCGCGGGCCGCCGGAGGGAAGCGGGAGAGGCCGCGGCCCCGCGGGCTGCCGTGGGGCCGGGTTGCGGGTGGCCCTCCCCGGCACATCTCGGGCCTGTCACGAAGGTGGGGGCCGGGGGGCGACTTCTGTCGGCTGCTCCTTCCCTCAGCGGGAGAAGGGAGAGCCGGCTGCCGGGTGTGAGGCCGCCACCCGGGACACCGCGGGGAGTGGTTTAGGGGCTGGAGACCTACTCCGGTGGGTCGGCAGGAGCTTTACCGTGAAACGGGAGCGGTGTCACTGGGTAGCTGCGTTCCCCTCCGGCTCCGGTTTC
Source organism: Gymnogyps californianus (assembly GCF_018139145.2). Lineage (NCBI taxonomy): Eukaryota > Metazoa > Chordata > Aves > Accipitriformes > Cathartidae > Gymnogyps > Gymnogyps californianus. The sequence goes on from NC_059500.1 coordinate 21,876,351, forward strand.
CTGGCATGCAGTGCCAGTGCAGTCTTTAAGTTGGTCACCTGCTACCATTTTGCCTCTTCCCCTTCCTTTCCCTCCCAAACTCTCACTGAATAATGCAGAGTGATGTCTGCACCGCAGCTCCCTTTCGCAGAGTGATGTCTGCACCAGGTAAAGTCTCTTTTCTGCATTTATTTAAGGGAAGATTCTTTAAGGGAAGAATCATGAATACGGTAAGTGATTTACCTTGTTACAGCTGTGCCGTTCTTGTCACCTAGGTGAGATTATTAGAGAGGTTTCTTATTTTTTTTCCAGTCAGGCAGCACTGTCTTTGCAGCTTGAAAAATCAGCTGCAAAATGCGATAGCGTGGAAGGTTTCCTTACATCTTTAACTTCTCACTAATGTTAAAGACAAAATTCACTAGGCCTTTCTAGGATGAAAGCCTACATCCTTATAATTTCTGTGTCTCACATGACATTCAATTTCCTTTGAAACTCTACACCATTGAGTGGCTTGGATTTTAGAAATAGCAGTGAGGCACTGTCATTAACAAAGTTTTTAAATATGCTCTGCTATAAAATTCCAGTGACTTAATTCCTAACCAAGGTGTACCTTTTAAAGCAAGCACATATTGCACACACGCAATCAAACAACCCTCACTAATGTAGTAAATACCGTGGTTGCACAATATAGATTATTTAGAGAGTGACCGAAAATTAAAAATCTCTGAGTATGTTTACATAGCACAGGTTATTTTGGAAAAAGCACCCATAAATAGGAGTATATGTGATATACAGCATCATAATGCCTTGTGATAATTCACAATTTGTTTAACAACCAAGTTTTGAATAAAAATCCACACACACATTCTTGCATGAATGATAAAGCACTTTCCAAATACATCACTCTGTGTTTTTAAATTACACTGAAGTGTATTTGGATGCTCTCTATTGCACTCAGTTCCCCTGAGCACCAAAGACCAAGAAAAAAGACACTTTTATTTTTAAGAATGAACGGGCTGTTTAACACAGTTTCAGATCTTCCATTGTTTGTTTGAAAAAACATGGTGCTATAATTCCATCTCATTGGTCCTATTTTGCCTGTGTTTCCAAACACACGTGAATCGCATGGATCTTAGAAAATTAAAATCTTAGGGAACCCGGGCTTTTATCACTCTGTAAATAAAAGTCCTACACAAGTGTGCTGTCAAGATACATGTTTTGTGAACTAGTTAAAGATTTAAATAGGCCTAGGTTTCATCTTTCCTTTTCTGTTCATGCCATGTCCTTAATGTTTGCTTAAAGAGACCTTCTTTCAGGTGTTCTCCTTAACATAAGAGAAAGTCCTCAGGACCTGGTTTACCATGAAAGGGTTTTTAAGAAATTTGTAAATCTTCATGTTTTATTTAGAAGCCACCAAGGCTCTGTCCTGTAATTTCATCTACTCTGGTCATGCAAGGTTTTATTAGAATTTTGAAGAAAAATTTTTTCTTTTTGAAGTCTTGGTAGACTAAAATATATGATAGCTGTGTTCTATATGGGGAAATGATTGCATTTATTTTTCTAATTCATATATAAAAGTTACAGGTCCCAATTTTAATGCCTCTACCGCTGCTATCCTGTTTATTGGTAGAAATGGCAAGGACAGTGCTGTTACTAGCTTTTAGATATTTCATCCACTTCCTTGATTGTTTCGTTAAGCAAATAAACAAATGAATATTCCCGCGTTTAACACAAGAGGTCATACTAATCACACAGCATGTTATAAAACTGATCAGCTAGGGGTTTATTTCAGTTCCATTGTGCAACCTGGGATATCTTATCACAGTTTCAAGGTCTAAAATAAGAATGGTTGAGAGTTTGCATTTTCACAGCTAAAGAGGTAAACCTTCCTCTCTGTGACACTGATTAATGAGCTGGAATAGAAAGATGCTATTTAATCTAACATATTATCGTGTAAAATAGTTTTAAAGTTCACTTTTAAAAATGAATGCATTTGTTTTCAGAAAGGGAGTGTATTCTTCACGTGAACTGAATTGTTATATTCTTTTGTATCACAAATAAATTAGCATGGGCAGCTCAGAACCGCTACATCATACTAAACCGGTAACAGTGAACCCCTATGAAACAAACATTATCTGTTTGGGACTGGGGGCTTTGGTTTTTTCCTACCTTTTCATTATATACTGGATGGAACTGCTCTTACTGATTATCATAGATCCTGCTGCTGCTTTGCCAAAGAGGCTGTTTTTACACATTTATGTGTGTGTGTGTGTACATGCATGTGCGCACACACGTTTGTATAAAGTAAGAGAGAGGCAATTACTGCGGATCTCATTTGATAATGATGATTATTGGAGATGTTTGGAAAACAGATTTTTTTTCTAAACCCACTAATTGCAAGAACAAGATAAATACTGTTGAGCAAAACTGTACCAACAGCAGGACAGGACGTTCAACAGATGCAGGAAAAATTAGGTTTCTGGGAGGAAAAAAACACTATGAAATATTTGAAGAGACAGGTAATGGCTAGTCATTTGAAAAGCTCGCATAACAACATCCAATGGAGATGCAACACCTACAGGCTACAACAAAAGGTATTTCAAAGCTATTTTGGCTGTTATCCTATTGCCCCTACTCATGCCAGACTCCTGTTAAAATCACTGAAAATTCTGCACTTATAAAAATGTCAAAAAATGTAGTAACAAAAAGGAAAAAAAAGGAATGAAAAAAACCCCAAACCCTAGGAAATTCCATTCTGTAACAGTAATTTGAACTCAAAGCATATTCTGCACAAGACTTAGGAGTTTCTAGAAAGCACTAAAGGAAACAGCTTTGTCCGGTTCAAAAAAACCAAGCAGGTACACAGCTCAGTGTATACACAGAAGGATGCCATTCAGTAAAAGGAGAGTCACGTTAATAAAAACGAGGTAACACCGGCAGCAATAGGGTATCATGAGATCACTCAGGGATATCCGTGCAGCAATAAAAATGCTTGGTGAGGCAACACCAAATGACTGCAGTACAGCTGCCAAGCCGATGGCGTGGAAACTAACCATATGAGCCACATGTATAAATTACCTTTTGCATACCATCTGGCAGGGCTTTTACCCACCAGATATCTCTGACATTCACCCCAGCAGCTTCTGTTGTCGCATAGTTATATGCCCTAACTGGAGTCCCACCCCTGCTGGACTTGTGCTTATTTCAACGACCTTTTGATAATGTTCCACAGTAGTGGGAGAAGGAGAAGAAATACTAAATAATGACTCCGTGCAGATAGTACAGCTATATATTAGAAGGAGGCATGCTTTACTGTTTCTACTTTTGATTTTATACTGTTCCACTAATCCGCACTTTCTTCTGCTTCTCCAGCATATCACCAATGAAAATGCAGATTCACTCCAGTTCAAAACCTTCATCTGTTATCTGGGACATGTAGGGTACGAAAGATAAGGACACTAGATTGACAGCTCTAAAATGGTAACCAAAGTTTTCAAAAGTGGAGATGTCTTAATTCATGGGGGTGCAGCTTAAGAAGCATCTAGAATTGCTGCACACCTTTCCTCCAGTCAAGAGGCCTTCCTCAAGGGATGGAGTTTTCTCAAATTTTTTGCTAACAACATTTTTTATTACTATTAAACATGTTGAAAATATTAGATGGGGTCCACAAAACAGCTGGGAAAAGTATTTCTTCTCTTAATTCACTTTTCCATCCTTTCTGGATATTTTTATAGTACTTGGAGGTCACACAAACCTAATGACTTCGTTTCTTGCCGCTACTTTTTTCTCATTATCAAGGGATACTGCCACCTACAAGGAATTTCTTAGCTAGCTAATTGCTTGAGCATTAATACTATTTTGCCCAGCTGATACAGGTGCTGAGCAGGTGACTATTACATTGTGTTTAATCTGACTACCTTTTATTATTCTCACAAATTGGTGCAGTTTTGTAGCAGAACTTTAACTCAGTACAATTACTGAAATGATAACATCATGCAGTATTTCTATTTCAGTCTATGCAAAAGCACAGTGACTTTGAGTGTGTGTGAGGTTATCAAGTGTGAGAGTTTAGTTTTAACTTTGCAGAATCCAGTACTTGAAGAATTTTGACCCATTGAGTCCAGTGAGACAGTGTTTACATCTAAATATAAGGTCATACCTTGTAAAGTTGGTAGTGCGCAAACTGAAGATGATAGCAGTGCTTTTCCTTTCCATAAATTATGTCATTTCTGATTCATGTAGCAATTGATTCTAAATAATTAAATTTCATTTGCCCATGTTTGAAAAATAAATATGTTATTCCATTGGTACTTTACCGTCAGTGCTTCCATTTTACCATCAGAACATAGTTACTATAGATTTGCACTGGCATTGTTGTGTTTGGAAAATTCATACTAGGTTACTTAATAACACCCCTTATTAGGCTGTAAGACATGAAAGATGGACTTTGCTTTTATCAGGTGACAAATATGTGGTGTGTATGATTGCTTTCAGATCTTAAATGCATTGTAGGTTCTTCCAGTCAGGAGCCCTCCCAATTCAAAACATGTATAAAAGGTAAGGTTGCTTCTTTGATTGTGTTTACTGGGGGCTTTTTTATTTGTTTCTGCAGTCCTGATACCCTGAAAGACTCTACAACTTCCACAGCATGTTCAAATCCCATGTCACAAAAGTCTATTTGTTTGTTGTTGTCATCATCATACCTAAAGCCTTTTGGATATGTTCATAACACACACAAATGTCAACGTATGTTGTGGTCCTGTTTGCAGAAATCGTATCTCTAACAAGACTGGAAAATGTATACACTTGCAGAACGAATGGAAGCAGGGAAAAGATGAAAGCCAATGTCCAGTTTTATGTTACCTGCAGTCTCACTTTCTCCTTGATATAGGCTTAATTGTATTTGTGTGGTTGTTTTTCTAATTTATGAGATGGCTGACTGGAGAAATGAGTTTGGGACAGAGGAATGGGGCAGTCACTGAGGGAGGAGCATCTCACTCCTTCCTTCCTGGCTATGTCTGTCTGCAGCACCTTCGTTTCTCCACTCCTCTCCCCTTCACATTACCCCTCCTTCTCACCCTTCCCTACTGCAGAGGAGACAGGATGCTTACTCTTATGGTATGTGACAGCACCTCTGGGTCAGGTGGTGGAAGACAGGAAAGAGTTCTGTGGCTCAGCTCTTGTCAAAGTAGGGAGTTATTCAAGCGATCTGTGCTTCAGGCTGGCTCTGGCTTGATAAGCTCAGTGACTGAGCAACTATTTGAAGTAATATTCCAGAAGGTGCTGGGAAGTTTTATAAGATTTTCGTTCTCTGAGGTATAGTTCTTCTCACTTCTCTCCTTTATCCCTTGTATTTCCATACTACTCAACCAAAAATTAACTGTGTTTTTGAGGAAAGGACTAGGCAGTTTTAATTATCAAAACTAAGTTTAAGGAGAAAGGGCTTAAGACTTTTCACATAGCCCATAAAATCTTATCCCATTCAGAAAACATTTCTACAGAATTAAACTTCCTTCCTTCCAGCCAGGTAAAAGCCATCTCTGCAATCCAATATTATCAGATTAGTAGTTCTTGTATTAGCAAAGTGACATTTAAAAATATGTATAACGCTGTAGACGGCTTTAAAAAGTTAGGATAACCAGACTGTTTCTCAAAGGAAAAACTATAATTATTTTTTTACTCTGTCTACAACTTCCTACATTCAAAATTTATTCTACCTTAGAGTAGTCTGATGCAGAAATGGGAAATAGATAGACAGTATGGTTTCTTCACTCCTGACCAGCATTTTAGATTCTTTATCTTTTTGGAAGATCAAAACCAAGTTTGAAATGGAAAAGATCTTCTAGCTTTAATTATGAAATCTCTGCTGTAACTATTATAAAGTATGTCCTAGAAGTTCTTTCTCAGACTAATTTTCCTAATATTAAAAATGTATCAGTGTTCAAGCTGGTCTGAATAAAACTAGTTTTTCTGTCTCACAGAAGCCTATCCCCTGTAGAAGAAAGCCACACGTGGGGCATGGTAGGAATCCATTTTCCCCTTTGCGATCATTACTGCAGAACTAACAAGGCACATAGGTAAGAGATCTTCCTGTACGGTTTCGGGAAACAGCAATGCAGGTGTCAGACAGGGTTGAGAGCAACAAGTCATCAAATTGTCACATACTACTCAGTGATGCAATTTCTTTTTAAGGACAGAATTCCAGTATTCAGCCAGCCATGTTCTCTGAAGGGTGGAGATGCAACATCCACCTGCAGCTCCATGCACCTCGTTTCTAGGTACCTGATCCCCACTGCAGAGCTGCAGAGCTCAAGCACGTGGATTAGAGGGGTTAGCAACCCAGTGTGCAGAGCTTGAGCTAGTCAGGAGTATGAACTGAGGATAGGGATGCGACCTCAAGACCAAGACTTAACCGATGACTCTCCTATTCAGGAGAACGCTCTCCTGATGGGGTAGGAGCCTAAGCATTTTCTTTTAAACACCATCAGCCATTGTGTTATCCTCTTAAATGTAAGCTAGATGGGTCTGTGTGTTTCTTCTCCACATAAACACATTAGGGAAGAAAAAGTGGTTTTCCTTTCTGCCAGCCTGGATAGACTCACATGCATACTCCATCTCAGAGAGCAGGTCCTTAAAATCAAGCTGTATCGTAGCTGGGGGAAGGAACAACCTATCCCTCCCCTTACAGTTGTCTACTCATGAAATGTGAGATGATTCATTGGATCAGACAGAATGAGAGTACACAAGACACATGGATCTAGCCAAAAACCAGTCACTTTCTTTGGAGTAGGAACAGGAATACCGCCCTAGGAGATGAAGAGAGACCCTTTCACAGACCCCTCTCCAAGAGCAGTGTACAAATACCCACTGAACCCCCACAGCAGCTACCGCTGTCCCATTTGGAGGAGCCACAGGAGCTGGTTGGCAGTTTCCAGACTTTCTCACGTTCAGGCTTCTACAGCTGCTTCAGCGCAGTAACAGCGTTTGAATGCTCAGGGGAGCATGCAGCACTTTGAACCCTGGATCTTAAAGCTACTTTCAGAATTGGCCTGATGTCTTGAGGTTCAAATGGAATTTGCTAGAAATTTGTACAATCTCTAAGTGTTTTTTCTGATGTTCAAGAATCACTTACACTCTACGATACCCCAAACTGTGGTCACTGTTAGTCTTGCGTGTGAAATTCAGCATTTCATCTCTCCTGTTAAATATGTAGGAAAAGGAGGATTCACTACCAGCTAATGTCATCATATTGATTTGTCATTCAGTTAACATGCAGTTGTCAGTTTGGATAAGTTTTTGTCCTGCTGCCCTTCCCATGCACGTGCTACATAACTGACAGGACTGTCATTCCAAGAGGTGAAGCTGCTATGTGACTGCTAGTTTAAAGCAATTTTAAGTGTCTGCATGTGCTCTTTACTAACTCTGGAGAGCCACTTCTGCTTTGGCAATTTCTTTTTCAACTTCACCAAGCTTTTTTATGATTTATGCTTTATGAGCATGTTTTGCATAACACAAAAAGGAAAAAAGACTTCATATTGGACATAAAATAGCCACAATTTTATTTATAACGTGAAATGTGGCGTTAATGAAAAAAAAGCCACATTATAAAAGGTTTGGCTGTGTTTATTCACAAAAACTGCCTAGACTATTTTTACTCTGATCTACCAGAAATTTACTCTTTAAACTCCTGAAGAAAACTTGCCAAATCAGTATTCAATGGTAGCTAAAAGGAAATACAATTGTTCCTTTGAAATGTTCCTATCTTCTAGACCTAGTGTCCAGTTTTACAGAATTTAGGAGTTTGGTTCTACTTCGTTTTATTTTTTTGACTGCCGTGAACGTGGACAGGATATCTAATTTACTATTAAATGGCATGACTTTGCAGAAAGTACACTCCGGGTTGTATTTGCCTGTTAAATTAGTCAGTGCTACCATGCAAACAAAAGCAATATCAACAAAAGTAGGTAAGATTGCAGAACTATGTGCCGTGGCAATTCCATAACAGCTAGAAGTAGTTACGATGAGGAATAAAAATAACATACTGCTAAATACATTTGCAATGCAAGTTAGAATGAACTGTCACCTTTTCACATGTCTGGTTGAAACTGCAGTTCCCCCAAAGCTGGATGATCGTTTGGGATTTTTTTCCCCCTGACAGATACAACATTTTCCATGAAAAACCCAGTGCCTGTTCCCAAGCTGTTATATGACAGAAGTAAATAATCTGAAATTCTGTTGGTAAAAATAAATCAATAAAGCCCATCTCTGCTTTCTCAAATAATCAGCTATTATTCAGTGATCCCCATTCACACCCTTTTCATGCTTCCTTCTGTGCATGAGGGGATTAGAACAGAAGTTTTTGTATTTCTCCTTCTGAGGCTGTTACATTTAATGTTAAACAAGAAAGGTCATAGAATATGGTCATGCCTTTGAAGTCTGGCAGCTAAGACTTGAAGGTGAACACCATCATTTCTGCTCCTGCACCGATGAATAGCTCTCTATCCAATACAGAAAAATACCAAGAGTAGCACAAGAATGTCTCTGCGCAGAACACCTTGTGCTGTCCTGTGGGGCTGGATCCCCCAGGCAAAGCCAGAAGGGGATTGAAAGTTTGCAATGATGTCTTGGGTGACTTAGTCTAACAATAGGACTACTGAATAAGGGAGAGAATAATGCCACCTCCTATGAAATTATGTGTTCATCTATTTTCCTTTTATTGCAGCAACTAAACCGCTTTTATTTTTTGCAGTTACATGATACTACATGTTGAGAGTTTCTGGTTTCGTCAGGTATGAAAAAGAACTAAATCTGGTTTGATGTGAACCTAAACTTCTTAATTACTCTGCTGAAAAATAAATTTTTCACAGTTTTACTCCTTCTAACTTTGTGCAACTCTGTTTCAAGTGTAATGCTTTCATTTCTACAGGCAAGTATTTACACAGACCAAATGTGTGTGCCAGCGAATGTTTGTTCATGTCTTTCTACAAAAGTATCTCTTTGCAGATGTTAACGTATATTTTGTAGACATAGTCTGAATGTTTGCTTTTGAAAACTGTCCTAGAAGACAGTGGCGGATGTAATTGCAGAATCTAGGTCAGGATGATAAATCTACAGCAAAGGAAATACAGGAAGCATTAATAAAAAGCCATATAATTATAGGTGTCATTTCCTAATGAAATGTAATGGCTTACATTTGCAGAAAGGTGGCTACTGTATGGTAGGCACAAACTCTGCCAATATGTTTGCATCTACACATGTACCTGTGTAACTTCAGGGCTGCAAGCAGACTGGGAAGTTAGGTGCTAAAGCACTGGAAATGGATGCACAGTTCCCACACTGGAGGGAAGAGTGGTACTTCTGCCTATTATGAGGCAAAGCATGAACTTGCATGAAAATGCCCCCTAGTATGCCGATAAACAATTTCTTTGTAAGCGGCTAAAAGCCATTCAAGTGGATCAGTATTGCTTATTGGTCTCTGATCTGTAATATAAAAGGAACTCATGACAGTGGAGCTAGTAATGAAAATAAGACAGCAGTCACTATGAAGGAATACTGGAACTATAGAGATGAACTGTATGAGGTGGAAAGAATGGTAATGAGGGATAAAAAAAGCTGCAATTCCAAAATAGATGTGACAGCAGATATTTAAAAAAAAAATAATTGGAGACATGGGGATTGAAAAGTGTAATTACAAGAATGAGAGGTGATGTTTTGGCCAGAAATACAATATACATACAAAAGAAATTGTCTAAATTTGATGTGTCACCAGCACTGAATTTCTTAAAATGCAAGAATGTCAGTAATTAAATGCCAATGATAAATTCTGGGAACAGATTTTATCCATGTAGAATACAAATATCATTTTGGCCTAAGTCCTGAACAACGAAAGTTGGCTTGCTGATGTAAGATACGTACTCTTTTAAGAACAGTTCTACCAGCAAAAAGATCTTGTCGTCTTGACAAACTTGATCTAGGTCCTCAGCAGATGGAGGAGATGGCTGACATGTCCCTCCTCTCATGCTCAGCTTTAGAAGCTGTATAAGGCCTGGGAGCACCAGGCCTGCCCCTCTCTGTAATCTGTGGGGAGAAGGCAGTGCCCAGGCTCCCAAGTTTAGGTGAGTATCCTGTCCCTGACGGGAGCTAATCAGAGATTTGGTAGATGGAGAGTGCTAAGGACTTTGCAGTAGATACAGGGATAATCCATCCCCTTTGCTAATGCTTACAAGGGCAGGAGAACAGCGGATGCGTTCAGGCTGACTGTAAATGACGTGGGTGACAGAAGCCTGATGACTGGCGTGGAAAGATCGGTCCAGGTGGAGGGAGGGACAAGCATAGCTCTGCTGCTGGTAGGAGCCCCTTTCCAGTGCGTCTCCACCATGCAACACGCCGTCAGGGTGGGTGTGCCTGTCTGGTCTCAGCTCTGCCCCATAGTAGGTTTGGCAGTGATGGCTATGAGATAATAGGTTGGATCTCTCTTCCAAGGTCTCTTATTTGAAATGCTAGATATAAATCTAAATTGATAAGCCAGCCGCTTTCTAACCTCTCTGAGCTTAAAGCTCAGACTTACCAAGACAGTAATTTGCAATGGTTCACATTTTATGAAAAAAGAATCCCATTATAAATTTTGAATATTCCCATTTCTCCTATTTCATTTACTTGCTGCTAACTTTTCTGGTAAGAGAGAGAAGACACAGGTCCTGTTCTGTTTTTCTGCAACATGTATTTTATTTTTATGCCCTTTTATTTAAAACACTATTCTTACAACATTGTGGAGCGCAGCTATTTAGAAGACCACTCAAAAAAGCTAAGAAGTGAGGAGGGCATGTAGTATTTTTTTTTCACAAGTGTTTTCTATGCCTGGTCAATGGAAATTATCCCTTTCTCAGCCTCCTTTAGCACTGAAGTGCCCTTCTTGAAAGGGAATGTCCAGTGCAGCACTTCAGAGAAGAAGGCTACCGCATTGCCTTCAAAATTATTAAGCTATTCTTGTTATTCTTCATCCTATTACTTATGTATGCATCTTTGGCTGTGACTGCATACTGAAGCTGTTCACTGAGCTACCTGCAGTGACGGGTAATATTCCTACCTCTGGTGACTTTGTAAAAGAAGGTTAAAAATTGGTCATTTATTGCTACCTTAAAGCAGTAGTTTCCTAAGGTTTCCAACTTTGTATCATTTGTTGAAGCCAAGCTTATCTACAAAGTCCAAGCAAAGAACTCATAATTAGTAATGACCAGCCCACCCTAACATCCTTTATCCTTTTAAGGCATGTGCAAAGATTAACCCAGTTTACTTTTCAGGAGACTTACGAATGCTCAGGTTTTTCTAAATGTACACGTTACAGAGCAGGCAGTCAAGGGTACAGATTCGTTTCTGCTATACCTGTGAGGCATATGGCTCAGGCACCCAGTAAGCTGTGTCAAACTCTTGGAGGTGGTGTGTCAGATCTTTTGGAACTTCTTAGCTGCTGTATTTTGCCAAACTGACAATTAGATCAGATGCTTAGCAATTCTGAAAATTAAGCCAATTACTATGATACTAACAGATTTAGTACTCTCTCTTAATTATAGTACAAGCTTTTATTTTTCAATACTAGGCAGAAGAAAGGTGCAAATATTCCAGGCCTAAAGAAAATAGCGGCACAGTGCCAGTGCAAGAAAACACAGGTGATTTCCCTGGATGTAAAGACTTTTTCTAAAATAATATAATATAAAATAACATAAACAAGACAGTGTATTTCATAAGGTTATGGAGAAAATGGATACTGTATATGGGCTTTGTGAACCATCTGAGAAGAAAATCTTAAGCTAATCAGTAGTTTTGATTTAGGATGGCTATTTTTCGTGGTGGCATTCGTTCTCTTGTAGCATTAAAGTAAGAGTATTAAATAAATATAGACATCATATTAAAAGTAGATTACTGGAATTATGCTAATTCAGGGAGGAGGGAAATATATGAAAAGAGGCATTAAATATTGAAATCAGACATACTGGAAAACTGGGAAGTACTTTCTCAGTAACAATATGACAGTGGACACAAGTAAGACATGCTAGATGAGAAGAACTTTCAAGGAGAAGCCCGACAAATTTGTATCTGAAATTTGAAGAACTGTGCACAATATTATTCGGTTTGCCCAGCTGCTGTAGCACTCTTGTATTTCTGTGTAAAGAGATTGCCTGGCACAATATAGCCTTTTAAGAATCTCCAAAAATAGAATTACCTGGTAACAATTTTGCATAATTCTAGAAATTTCCTATGCTAAGCAGTGATCCCTTTACATCTATTTTACTAAAGAGAATCCCTCTAATTTTGACTATAACTGAAGGAAAGTGAAAGAATAAGGTCACTGATGAATTTTAAGATGTTTAACAACAATAGGCATTTAGCTCTGAATAAATAGTTAATAATAATGAATAAACATGAATTGACTGCTAGCATTTTTTCCCTACAGCTCCTGCATGTAGGAATAATATTTATTGCAATACCATTTCCAGTCCATCATGGATGTAAACATCCACTTTTTACAATAAACTAAGTAAAATTATTCTCCTTTGGCAAGGGGAGTATCAGCATTTTTATAACTTCTGTTAAAAAATCCTTTTGCATTGTCTTCATTTTCTCTGAATACCTGCATTCCCTGAGTATCTCAAGAGTGAACTTTCTAGGGGGTAATATTTGGCCACCAAATTGCCCATCTCCAGTCAGCTTTTTCCAGTGATCCAGTTGAGCACTAAGTACATGACTAAACTGGGATGAAGATGTGTCATAATCCTGATACTTGAGAAATGATAAAGGATCAGTGAAGCACAGAAGACCATTGGCAAAAGAAACTATTAGAAGACAATCCAGATTAGGAGCTCAACAATAGCTCACAATCTTATCTTTGAAACTGTGTTTTCTCAATTTTAGAAATTAATTTGAAAAGATGTTCACTTAAGGTAGACAAATATTATGTATCCTAGAACACCCTCTCTCATTTCAAGATTTGCCTGTTTGGAATAGCTGCTCAGTAGCTTGCATATTCTAAGTTCCTGATTCCAGAAAATTGCCTAGTGGATAGATTTCTTAATCATGGTTTACATTAATTATCTCTCACCTGAGTACATCTTTACAATAATTGTGTAAAATTATGAACTCTGTTACACTAGAACATAAATGATGTAACTCTAAAGTGTTCAACCAGTAAAAGTCCTCACTGCTGAATACCCACTCACCTCCACAGAGCATCACTTAACCTCTGTGACAAGAACTAGAGGTTCAAAAGCTGTGCGCCACATCAGCGGTAGTAGTAAATGCTGTATTTCTCAGCACTATAACAGTTCTTGGGTATCTAGCCGCTAATATAATCCAGAACCTTTACTTGCTGATTACAACTTGAAACTTTACACAATACACTGGAAGAATTAGTCATCTAACTGTGAAATTGAGAGGCAACACGTGAACATGATCTAGCCAGTAGACAACTGCCATCTGAGGGATGATGGCACTTCACGAAAATAAGATGCTACCATACAGTACACAAGATTGACTCCCAGATCCAAACTGTTTCCTGGGGCACAGTATTCATTGCTGCTGCCTGCAAAATGGAGGGGAGGAAAAAAAAAGGAAGAAGAGGATGCAGTGGTACCTGTGCCATGTTTCACCTGCTCAGCACATGCCCAAAATGCAGAACAAATAGGGTCAATATCGTCCTCTGCTTGATGAGCTTTAATGTGTCTTTCTCAGCTCAATGCTTTAGCCACTAACCTAGAGGGTTTTCTGAAATGGGACTCTTAATAGAATACACTTTAAACACTCATTAGTACAGAGACTGGAATCCAGGCTTCCAAGTCCCAAATGACTTCCTCAGCCATTAGTCTGTAGAGCTTTGCAATGGCTATTAAATTATTCTGTTCAACAGTAAGAGTAATTGAGAAAACCTTACCCTATATTCTGGCAATTAGAGAATCCAGCTCAGCAGGATTTAAGATTTTATCACACAGGAGAGATCTACATCATGGTCTCTCACATGCTAGGGGACAGTTCTAGCCCCTGAGATTATTTAATAAGTCAGTTTTTGGGAACAGGTAGCAGCACCTCTGTTTTGGAAAGGACAGTGAGGGAAGGAGAGAATGGGAAGTTGCAAAAATGCCTACTGGAGTTGGCCATGATGGTGAGAGAGGTAGGAGAAATACTCAAGATCAGTTTGTTCTGGGCAGACATGGACATGAGCTGGGGGCTTAGCTGATCATTACATGTAAGATATTAGTCCTGGGCATCCCCAAAACCAAATGACTCGAGAATTTGACTAATAGAAGGGAAAGCATCTGTATAATCAAGTAGCAGATGTGATGGAGGCCTCAGAGCCTTGAGTCCCGATCTTATATCTTTCAACAAGTCCCCCATAAAGAAGAGATCCAGATGGACAATTTGAATACCTATCCCATATTGATTTCTCAGTAAAAGAAGATATGGGAAAAACAAATAAAGGAGGGAGTATCAGCCAGTATTTACCTATGCATTTGGTGATTCAAGATAAAATAGCTGAATTACTAACTGCAGAGTATATAACCTCTTGCTTAAGACTACATCAACACCAGACAGCTGGCAAATGGTCAATATGATGCTGAGGTTCCTGGGAAGATAAATGACACTACAGACCAGTAAACCTGATGTCAGGACTGCAAAACTGAGTAAGACCGATAATAAAAGATAGAAGTCATACACACATGGATCAACATGATTTTGGGAAAGAATCAAATTTTTTTTCTTCTCCTTCAGGAGGGGCCCTATCTAAAAATTCGATGGATTTCCTTGAAGAAGCCAACACAATTGTGTTAACAAGGGAGAACCATTTAATACACTTGGATTTTCAAAAGGCAGTTTAGTGGGACCCTGAAATCAGGTTGTCTTTGCAGTAAATAATTATTAATTTTTTCCCCCACTGTATAATTTTTCTTAAGCATTAAAATACACTGTTATGTGGCAAGGCCACAGCACTAAAATTTACTAAATCATTTCGTTTACTGAGGCAGAGTAGCACGTCACTTCATCAAAACATTTCAAACCCATTAATTCTAACAGTGGGGGTTTTTTCTCTCTGCATATACACTTTAACATTATATTTGTAAGTACTAAGAGGATGCCTAGCAGCCTTGATAACCTTACTGCTCTTCCACCAAGGCCCTACAGTAAATAAATTAAAAAAAGGAAAATGGTAGCTGAATATGAACAAACTTTGCATTAAAATACAGCATACCTTTATTTTGCCTGTTGTGAAGGTGTAAGTAATGTCACAGGAATACGCCTGCTGAGATGGTGGGGTGACTAGTCAGTGGGCAAAGAGAGAGACTCCTCCAGCAAACCATTCAGGGAACTAAATCTTGAAAAAGCTTTTTTGCTCTGATTTTAGAGGAAGACTATTCACATGACTGAGTTAGCTGGATAATCAGAGCAATTAGATTTTAAAGTGAAACATAAATAGCCTTTTATCAAAAGTGATAGTTTGATCAAGGATGATACACAGAAAGGTTTCTCCTCCTCTTTTGTACAGTGCATTTTTTTCTCCCTTTTCCTGCCACTCTGTATGCCTATAGTAGCAATAGCTTGAGTTTTTTACATAACTATATGCAATTGCAGACTGATTTAATTAAAAAAAACAAGGAGGGAATAAGGTCCTTCAGTCACTTTTTAACTGACAGCTGGTCAATACTTTTCATGCAACATTTTTCTTCAGCTTCCCAAAAGGAATCTTGTGCATTTGTTTGTCATGGGGAGAAAAAAGAAGTTTCAGATTTTAGGATTTTATTCCTTTTCCATTGCAGTCTATCTGTCTCTTTCAGTAAAATGGATTTGGGAAGCAGTTTTAGCTGACAATATTGATTTCAATTATATGAAGGGGCAAGATATAGAAGGATTATTGAAAGAGAAAGAGGAAAGGAGGAACAGTGTTGAGAAATGCTGATCTTACCAAAAGAGAAGCACCGCTGTAGTGGAGATACTCACTTAATGAAAGATAAGGCAAATCCTCTCTGTATATTAATTTCTCCTTTGAATTCTCTGTCTTTTATCTAATGGGAGTAGCATTAGCAATCCACACAAAAATGATCGTGCTTATCTTGTAACCTTGTAAGTGTAAGAAAAATAAAGGAGAAATGAAGAAATTGAACTTCAACATTTGCAGCTGGACTATTTATATCCAATCTATAAATATATAGGACATTGTTTTCTGCTCCCTTTGTGTTATTGTTCTCCCTCACATGGCTAAGCCAAAGACAAAAAAAGGATCTATTTTAGATTTAGTTACAGCTTTTGCAGTGCTCAATATTGTGAAAAAGACAGCTTTCTACTTCAAAACTGCTTCCCATAATACTTGTACTTTGCAGATGAGTTACAAAAGCTTTGATTTTAATTTGGGGGAGAGGAATTGAAAATTACTGAGGCATCAGAGAACTGGATAATCCTTCTAGATCTCTTCTTCATAAACTGAGTTGAGAGCTGGATGACACAGTATGGGTTTTTATCCCCTAATATGTATAACCATACCTTATGTTCATTTGCTTAATACATATGTCTGCTTTCTGATAAATGCTTTGCTAAAGAACCTAATCTTTCTGTATCTTTTAAACCAATTTTTTTTTTTCAGAAATGGCTTTAAACTTTGGCTGTCTTATTTCTTGATAGATATACTTGCCACTTTAAAAAGGCCTGAGCTTCAGATAGGGCTGAGAATCCAGTCTCAAGTATCAGGCCTTGTAAATGCATGAGGTTGGGCACCGAAAGCAGTGGTTCCAACATCATTGCAGGCTTGTGAAAGTCTTGATCTTACTACCTGCCCTATGTAACTGCAGCTGATGCAAGGAGAAATATCATTCCCTATATAAAATCCCTATCAGAATTACATTTGAGCCTACTTTTTAGTCCTCTGTTTTCTGAAGTATGTAAGCCAAATTCCTTACCTCAATATCAAATATTCGATAGGATCAAATGCCTACGAAACTAAGTGAAAAGATATTAATTTCAATAGATGCTGGATCAAACCTCTGTGTAGAGTAGTATCAGCTACTCTACCCTCTCCATATCTGTCACATTTAGCACACCACATTGTGAAGCCACTCTGGTGTCACAGTGCTGAGCATTGCAGAAACCTAACTTTCAGGTAGTGGAACCCAGCCTTAAGCACCTAGGCTCCCTGTGCAGAAGAAAGAGGGGTTTCTAAACAGGATCCCATAGCTAATAGGTAAACACAAGTGTAAAAAATGTACTTTATATGTGGCCTGTTCCCCAGGTTAGTGAGCATCAGAGATGAGCACCTCTCTCCGCTTCAAATTCAGAGCCTGAAACCTCTCCTGAACACACATCAGTATAAAAGCAAGCCAGAGACAGGAACAGCATCATCCCTCCTACATCATAATCTTGGGATTAGAAACTCATCTCCTACCTTTTGGAAACCCTCCCAGACTAATATTTTACTGTCTGTATCTCTCTCCTGCCAAAGCATTGCATAAAGTCTTTGAGGAAGAAAACGAAGAGAAAAGGAGCATGACTATACAGCCTACAGGCTCCAGCATTCAGTGAGGCAGGGGTTCCTGATGTCCAAGACTCTGGTATTTGTCCTATACCACTCCAGATTATCACCTCCATCTCCTCTTCCAGCTGTGTTTTGAAGAAAGCAATGTCTGTGGTTATATTTCATGGAAAGTGCCGTCCGCTAGAGTTTCCACAATGTGTGCTGTATGAAAGCGTACCAGACCACTGCCTCAAAGAGACTGATGTAGTAACATCTAATTTCTGTGTCCAAGTGAGATTATGTGTTAACTGTTCAGCAAAGGTAAGACAATGCTTCCTGGTGTAGGAAACCTTTAGAGGCAGAAGCTAAGGTGATTGTGGATTAGGTCCTATGGGTTAGCACTGAACAGACCCCTGATGACCTCCCAGATGAAAGTTAGTCTTTGTGAATACTTATCATATTTTGCTGGTTGCTTTGAGGTGGACAAGGAGAAGGGAGAGTATAAAAAGCCCTCTCATCTTGTGTATCTGTGTATCAACACAGCAGCAAAGCACAGCTGCGGTCTTGAGCTCCCTTGTGTTGCCATTTCTTGGCATGTCTACATTGCTCCAGTGATTCAGAGTCTACCTACATTTCCCATGTGACTGATCCCTAATAAGAAAGAAAAGACAAAATATCCATGGTTCATTTGAGGTCTCTTATTTGTGATTCATTAGCAAAAGCTTTAGGGTTTTGTAAAAATATGTTTATTGAACTCAAGCGAGATGGCTAACAGCAACAATGATTCTGTCTTTGCTGGTGTAATATCTCCAGGGTTGAATTTTAAGTATTTGTTTGTATTTGACTATATTCATCCTTCTAACTGCTTTTTTTTCTTCATGAGAGTTGTAAATCTGTTAATGCAATAGATACGAATTGAATAAGCAAAATTGTTGAGAGCACGTTACCTTGAGCTCGGAAGCACAAATTGCTTGTCTAGCCAGCTCAGGTATGTCCCACAGCCTTGTACCCTGCACTTATGGTCTCAAGGTGAGCAGTAGAAGGAAGCAAGCCCAAGTCTGTCTGACCCTATTAGTGTAAAAATGCCCTAAGTCTCACTGCTCTCCAAGGCTTCTGTCTTAATCAAGTATCCTCTTCCAGTCACTTGTGATTCTTGGTCTGGATTTGCCTTTCTGAGGTAGAAGCCTCTCTCCTTTTGAAAAAAGAAAAAAAAAACAGCTGACATAAAAATGCAGCTTGGAAAATTTTTTTCCAGAACTTGGATTCAATGCCTCCTCTGCTTAAGGTAATTCTCAGGGAAAGCCCAGGTCACCCTGCTCCATGCTGGGCTTGGGGACAGACGGCACCCTCAGGCTTTCCTGCTGAAGCTAGGCCACAATTTGTAAAGAAAGCAAAATTCACTGGACCGGAATGAGTTAAGATTTCCTTGTTTTTTCTTTTATAAGCAATTACAGCAAATGTATTTAAAACTTTCAGTAAATTAAGAATACCAGCTCGAATACACATATTAGCAATTACTGAAATTGACTATACATACACATATATTATCAGCTGCAGAAATCACTTTTTTCCTGTTGGTAAAAGAATTGAACCTTATCGTCATTGCCAAACTGATAAAGTATATTTCCTGTTTCCTTTTCTGTATAGTTTTCATGACTTCTGCTGTGTAGTCACAGGGGTGCCACTACCACAGGCAGATATGTGTAACTATAAATATGTGGAAGCCAAAGAAAATGTTTACTTAATAAACCTTTATGAACAGACAGAAGTACGTAAAAAGTTGGAGCATCAGCTGGGTATTTTACTTGTGCGGTTCTTTGCAAGAAACACTGGTGATACAGGTGAATAGAGCTGCATAACAAAGGCTAGAAATGCAGGCATTTACAATGCATGGAAGATGGTAGTGTAGCGGTTGTTAGAGCAGAGTCTTGCACATCAGAGAAGTGATTTAGCAAGAGAAATTTTGCTAGACATTAAGACAGACACTGATGAGGTGAAATTTCTCCTCTTCTGCATATGTCTTTGACTGAGCAGGGGTAACTTAGTTACCTTTCTATCTTCTGCATTTTCTGGTATGCCCTAGACAACTCAAAGGGAAGAATCGCATTGATTCAGAATTATGCTTTCCTGTGCTTCCTTATCCTGTGATTTCTCAGCACTCCTCTCTGCACCAAGTCTCTTAGAGAAGCTCTGGCCCCAGCACACAGCCAGAACAAGAGGTGTGTGCTGTGTGTGCCCTAACCATGGACCTTCACCTGGTATTCACACAGAAATACTCCTCTCTTCTCAGCCATGTTCCCCCTCAATTAATGAAAACGGAAGTGTTTTTACATCATGCTGTAAGAGTGTTCTAATTTCCATTTTCCCTTTAGCTACATTAGCACAGCCAGGCATCTTTCTGTATGTGGGCCAGTCCTATCCTGCCTTCCCGTAACATCATGGTTTACAGTCTGTAAGCTGTGAAAGCAGTGCAGTTACATTGCTCATGTCTCAAGACTTGGGTGGCTTGTTCCTAGTGCAACATATGGCCTTAGCACATCAGAAACCAAAGCCTGGCTACATCAGTATGTGGACAGTCCACTCCCTCTTCTCCATCTACAGTAAACTCACTAGAATAACAAAAGTTATTGAAGGTCAGGAAGCCACTTTTCAGCCTGAAAAGATCCTGTTTCTTTTTTCATCACTGTTTGTGAATACTTAGATATGTTAGCAAGAATGTTATGGTTGAAATCCTGCCTGTCATACCTGTGTGATTAATCACATTATGAGCTAAACCTTGAGAAGGCTAAACACTTGAAAGCATAATTCATTACACCTTGATATAATCACTATTCATAGTTCTCATTGATTTAAGCTATTGAGTTCAGTGCCTTTGATGAATAAGGCTGGATTTGACCCTAAATGTTTGCCTCTAAAAATAAAATCAATTGTAAACAGATTAAACTCAGTATCATCCAAGCTGTAGACCCCAAGATAGATAAATATTTAAAGATGTGATTTGCAATTGTGGTCTACCATTCCCCTAAACCATTGTGAAGTGATAAAAATGAAACATTTTTGCCCCTCAGTTAATTTTTGGCATCCTTCTAAAGTGAAAAGGAAACTAAAATGGTTTGGAATTTAATTTGATAACATAGTGAAAAGAATAAATATTTCCAAATAGACAAACACAGGGCTCAACAACTGTCATTCCTTCGCCATTCAACATAACCAGGCTGTGCCTGATCAGAAGCAAAAAGTCAAAACTTCTTTGCATAGCAAGCTCCCTTCTGCAAGCAGGTAGAATCATACCAAGCTTCCAGAACATCCCTGAGCTGCTGGGTGCATTTTTTACAATTCAAGATTTCATTTTTAAGAGGCAGCATTCTGTTTTCTCAGATGTCTGTGGCTCCTACATTTATATAGCATAGGTCTCAGATTTCATTATTTATTACTCTACCATTATTCACTATGTCACCTTGTATTCAGCCATTTAAAGCATTAAATGCAAGCACACATGAAGCTAGGGAAATCTTCATATTATCTGCTGATAAATAAGTGACATAAGTATTAACATAGAATGGAAGTATTAACATAATCGACTGCCTTATTATATGACGGCATGGTAGCCATCCTAGTAGGAAGATTCAAATCATTACACATGCACTGCCCTTTAATGATATTCTGAGAATTTTCTCAAGTAAGTGAACACCAAAACAGTGTCTGATACAACATGTAGGTACTACGCTTCATTCTTTTTCTTAAAAAAATATAAAAAAAAACCAAACCAAAATACAACTGTTATACATCAAAGTCAAGCTTGTTATAATACATCATGCTGGAAGCCCTCATCCAGACAGGACAACCCTCTACACACTTGCCACTGTAAGGTTCTGGGGGATAGTCACATCTCCCGCCACATGACTATAGAATTGGATTGGGATTTGCATTTAATATTGGGCCAGACTGAATATTCATGTCTCCACACACACACTTACCTTTCTCCACCACCCCTTTTAAACAAGATAACCCCAGTTCGCACTAGACTTGAGAGGGATTTGACACCTGAAGCTTGCTCTGACAGTGTTAGACTTGCATTATTTTCTAGAATGGATCTGATGTAGTCCTTGAGCAATTTTGCATTCATGAAACTGTAAGTTAAAGAGACTAGCACGGTGCTTTTACTCGCAAACATTTCTACATCTTCTACAAAATTACCTCATTTAATACAAGTTAAAGAACACAAAAAGGTTCTCACTTCACACAAGATTCCTAAAGATGATTATTCAGTTTTAAGAATTTTGCAGTGACTGCCAAATATTTTAGAAACCAAGTAAGGGCCTGGAACAGGTTCTGTTTATTGTTACAGGTGTTGTTTCATGCAGATAGTGCAATCTTTCCAGAGGTGATAACTCACAGCAGAGTCTAGCCTTCACACAAGGGCTTGTGCTATGTAAGACCCCTGTAACTCAGTGAACAAAAGGTGCGTGGCATTCTCTAATACCCTTCTAAGAGATTCACTGTATTAATTAAACTGAGCAAAAGACTGGAAAACAGACTGTGCCTCTAGCTCAAGTATGGAACACAGTGGAAATATTTCAGTGAGCAGGAGTTTCAGTCAGCTGGATTTAAGCAGTTCTTACTGTGATTTGACTAAGGCCATAGCTGGAAAAAGATTCAGGCCAAGGTCTAACCCTAAATATTTTTGTTAGTACAATATCTCATGCTGTTTTCGCAAGTTGCATTCCTTGTGGCCACAGGTCAGACTAGAAGCACAGCAGCCTAGACCTGGCAATAGCAGCAAGAAAGGCATCACTCACTTTTGGGGTGAACTGCCCTGATGTCTTCCCAGCAGTCAAACAAGCCAACTGCATAGCTCCAGGGTAACTGACTGTCTGCATAAGAGTGGTAAAAACCCTAATATATTTATTGAAAAATTAATAATAAGATCATGTTATTCCTTACATGATAAAAGAAACATTTTCATTTAGGTGCAACAAGAATTTGACACATTTTTGTATTTGGGAAGAGTGGGTGAAAGAAGAAGAAAAAGGAGAAAAGAGCAGAAATGTGAAACTCTATAAAAAACCAGTATAAGGTTATCCACAATGAGTTTACTTATTTGCCAGTACTTGTGTTGTTAATCACAAGTGTTCGAATGCTCACATCTGTAGCCCAAGTGTTTTCAGCACATGTTTGCATCTACAGAATAAGGGATGAGAGCTTACAAATTGTTTTAGAAATCAAATCTCAGCCTATTTTAATATTGCAGACAGAATCCAGAGTGCCTTTCTCTTAAGACGAAAGTTATTGAGGAAGTTAGACAAACTTAACAGACCATTTGGGCAAGAAAGAAACATTGGAAACAGCAAAAAAAGCCAGCTTCTTAAGATTTTTCCAGAATATCCACTAAGTCAAAACAAAATGGCTTACTGTTTTGTTTGTTGAATACAAGAGGAAATAGCGTAACAAATTCTACAATTCACATTTACTGAAACGTAAGAATTGCCATTTTCCCCCTAAAAGAGAGATACAAATTATGTTTCTCACTGAAAGAAGAAAACAGAGTTGACAAGTACATGGTTAAGATAATACTCAGCTTTCAGAAATGGCATACCCAGAACAACAATTTCTGCCTCTGCCCACCTTCTGTGTGATCCAGTCTTGCTGTCTAAGCCTCATGGAAATATTAAGATAACTGTCATGTATTTTTATATGCACTTGTTTAATGTGTTTGCGTAATGGGAAACATGGAGATAAGGTGTTAGACATCACTACCTGTACTATGGAGGGGCCAGATTAAAAAAAAAATGCATTGTTATATAACTCTTACTTGATGAAAAACTGAATTTTGGTAGAGACAGAAGTCCAGCTTCTAAACTGCATGTATTAAGTAGTACTAAGCTCTTGTAGTACTAAGCTCTTGTACTGCAAGGATAGTAATCACAATAGGGCTAAACGAGTACAAACCATGGCTGACGCTGGAGGCAACTCTAACATCAACAGAAAGTTATCATATGCAGGTAAAATGGAAAACAAAACCTGTTTATCCCCTCTATACTCCTTTCCCAGTATTTCTTCACCCTGACAGCCGTGAACAGAAACAGCTATTACGTCTATTTTCAACGCATCTCAAAGCACTTGTCTTTAAAACATGGCTCACAGCTCTCTCTTTCGACCTGCCGTTCCTTCTGAAACAACGTGCAGAAGTATATCACACCTCAGCTCTACAAAGAGAGAGGTGGACACAAACTTGGGTCTGAGCCAAGGATGTGCAAGTGACTTCTGTAACTCCATGGAGGCTGCTTTAAACTGTATTGGTTTCAAAACTTCCATGTAAAAGCCCTTGAAGCTTGTTGGTGGCTTTGCAAGTAGAAAAATGACAGCAGAGCAGATGGGAACTAACGGAGTCCAGTGCAAACTGATAAGTTAGTTATATTGGCAGAGCATAAAATATACAACTACCAAGACGATATGAAAGCAGAGACTCCACTAAGATTTTACTATGGGATCAATCCTTACTTAAGGATGAGATGTATTCCCGAATAACCTCTTTCCATTTCCCAAAATATTTTTTTCAGTAATAACCCGATATATCTCTTTGTTCCAGCTCTTTCCTGGAGCACATATAATTGAGTTTTATGTGATAAGTCTCTGTAGGCTGGATTCATCAGGCTTATATAAAGCTAGCAGAGTGCCAAAGAACAATCTAGCCAGCACTGACTTTCTATCACAGAAAACCGGGATGAAATAGACCTCAAGATGTCATCCAGTCAATTCCCTTAGCCAATTCCCTTTGGCATTCCTGACACCAGTTTGTCTAACCTAAAAGCCACAAGTAAGGGAAAATACATTGCCCTCCAAAACAATCTCCTCAAATGCTAAAAAAAACTTAGCAAGCTTTGTAGATAGACAAAAGACAGTAAATGCAGTATCTCTTACTTTGGGGAGGGTGTTGACTGTCTCTCATGACCTTTCTGTAAGTGTAGTGCAGAAATACAGTCCAGGTAGGAGCTACCATGGAACAAATACAGAAGTGATTAGAAAAATCATAGTCAAGAGTAGTTCTTAATGTTTCACCATCAAACTGTAAAAATATATCAAATGGGTTTTCACATTAATGATCCGAATCCTTGAGTAGACAGTACACTTAATAAGTTTGTGTGTTCATGAAGTGGAAAAGATTGCACTCACTTTGGCAGATAGAGAGCATTTAAAATTATCTTGACGAGTCAAGGAAAAAAATCTATGCACAATATTATGTTTCTGTGGGAATAATCAACTACAGAAGTTCAACTTGAAGAACATCTATGCAGCAGCTTTGCAGGAAAGGAGCTGGGTATGGAATGACTCACAGACCAAAGAGGCTTTACAAACTCATACTTTTGCAATATGGCATCATCTGAGGTATTAATAGGACTATCAGAAGTCAAGACTGACTAAGGAACCCACATGAGTAAAAGCCTTACTAATGGGAATACTCTGCTCAAAGTACCACAGTTTAGAAACTGTTATATTAGTGGAAAGCTTCCAGAGGAGACTAACAACTGGAAACATAAGGGGCAGAGTGAGTGGGGGAGTCAGAGGTGACAGGGATATTTGTTTAGTCTAGGGACTACACTGCAATCAGAAAATTAATAAATATTTCTCTGTGTCTCCTGGATGTAGGAGGAGAAGCGATAATCCTGAATTGCATATAGATTAGATGTCTTTGATTGTGTGGATGGTTAAGGGCAAGAATGGATTATCTAGGAAAGATTATAGCATCTCCTAGAAAAAAACTTTTGTTAGGAAACTTTCAGGCGGAGTTCCTGAGGTTAGGAATGAACTCGATAATCTTAAAAGGTCCCTCCTAGCCATATTCTTTGTTGTTCTAGCTATAAGAGCTGACCATCCAGCTCCTGCTCTCAGCTAGTTTTAGAAAAGCTCATGACATATTCTCGGCCCAATGTATATAATGGCTCACCAGCTTAGATCCTTAATTTTCTGCCACAGACCTCATCTACACAATGCATGCCATTCTTACCACAGTCAATACTGCTGTGTCTCACTGACCTTTCCAGCACCACCATCGAAAGCCTATGTTTCCTGACCTACCTTGCGTCTGTCTCCCTGACACATTACTGCAGGGCAGATTCCTTTTCCAAACCCATAGTTATTTGGCTTTTAATTAAGATTTATTTTAAAAAACTTCCAGTAATGCTTCAGCCGTGGTTTTTTTCATCAACAGCTCTGCGGTGGTAACACAATTTAAAGTTTCATCTACTGCCATACAAAGACAGGTAGTTCTCCTTACTCAACATTTCAGGACTCTGGTGTTATGCCAATGCCGTATGATGCAAACGTTGTGTTTGCATGCCTATTGGAGCACAATATGTGGTGCAGCACAATGCCATGTGTCAGCTTTTGTCTGCTGATGGCAATAACCCCTTGAGCCAAATGCATCAATGTATCAGAACAATAGATTTTTTTTTTTTTTGCTGTTTCTAATTTAGAGTAACAAATGGTTTTTATTTATTTCAACTATAGTTATTTCTGGTAATAGAGTTGGACTGATACCCACGGAAAACAAAGCTGTGTGTTCACCCTTTCTTCTCTGTTATCACTGCAGAAAAACAGCTTTAAGATGCAAATACTTTAAATATGGTGTAGGTAATCTATCTGATGAAAAAACACTTAAAATTTCCTCTTTCCCTGCTATCATCAGAGAATTATCTTCAATAACACTTTTTTTTCCCCCTCCATAGGAAATTGCATAACATTGCTGAGAACAAGTTCTGGTCCTAACTTACAAGAATGATCCATACTTTGGCTGTGGGAATGACAGTGTCCACTACTGGCAAACGTCTCTCAAATCTCAGGCTTGTCATCCTCTCTGATTTTCATAGCAATACTAGATACAGAAATTTCTCCAGTTACTGCTGAATCTTCAACCTCACTTCTTCAGAAAAGTATTTAAAAAGTAATGAAAACTAAATTCAGACATCTGAAATCAGCCTTCAGCATGGAGATGGCAGGCAAGTCTAGAGTAATAGATGTCAGAGGACAGATGACCTCAAAAAACTGACTGGAACACGATCTTACATGCACATCCCAAATTGTCTTAATTTACCAAAGAGGAATGAAACTTAACAGATCACTAAATCAAGATGATGGGGTGATACTAATGGCACGAGTACCCCTTTATATCTCCAGCTCACTAGAAACTGCTACTCCCCAAAGAGGAGAACCTGGTTGCAGTGATCTTGCTACATATCTTCTCCATCCAGGACTGTGGTAAACCTTATATGTGAAAAGCATACACATCTAAGAATGAATAAAAATGTAGAAATAGTTTCGTTATCATGTGACATACCAAAATCTGTCTCAGTTTGTCCATGTGAGGCTCTAGTTTGTTTTCACTGCAGATTTTCAAAGACGTGGTTACTCCAGAGGCACATCCCTCTCCAGGAGTCCTCTAAGACCACTGCATTCTTCTGAAGCAAGGCAAAGCACACAGGTGAAGCAAGAGAGAAGCAGAGAGAAAAATACTTCTCTTTGAGGCCCTCATGGATTGAATTTCTAGAAGAGGTCAGTTCACTGTTGCCACATTGCAGAATTTTCCCTCTAGATATTCTCCTGACCATAACCATGGAAGGGGAAAAGAAAAAGACACGTGCTATGCAGTCTCCCTCAGGTAGATTCTTCTCCACAAGCACGGAAGAAAAGACTAAAGTTCCTTGCAAGCCACCAGACATTCTTGACCTGCAAATCCAGTTTGCAAGGGTATTGCCCAGGTGACAGTTGTTATAGACATTTCCTAATCCAGGTTAACACTCTGGGCAACCACTTATTCAGTAATTCAAAACCAAATCCTGAACATACACCAGTGTTCCAGACCTCTTGTGACTCTCCTGCAAGCTGCATAATCTATGAACATGTTGGCACACAAAAGTGTGTGCTAATTAATAGATTCATTATCACAGCATGATACACATCATCAAATTTTCACATTGTCTTTGATCCAACAGTCACTGGCAATATTACAATGCATGTTAACTACTTTAAGTTATCATATTATTATCCTTCTATGCATGTTTAAAATTTGCATAGCTGCAAAGCATTAATTTTGTTCACAGTTGGGGTTTGAGGATGACGTCTCACTTGAGCAGATTAAAGCAAGAACTGAAATCTCTCTGCCAAAACTTTTCTTCATTTATTTTCAACGCCCCTGAGTGACATTTTAGCTGCCTTGAAAATACTTCCTCTTTGTAATGAGCAGGAGGCACTGTTGCTTTTGGATCATAATGCCTCTCCTCCTTTTTTTTTTTTTTCCCCAAATTATCATTTCAGTCAGTAGAATATTTTAATTAATTATTTGCATGCATCAGTCAGCAACCAAAGTAGAAATTAAAATGCCAATATATCTTCGTATCTTATGAAAGGAATTCCATATAAAAACAATTAGCAGTTGCAGCTTTGCTGCATGAGAGCTAAGTGCTTGATCTTTTACTACTGTTGTGGAAAAAGCACCTCCATCCACAGGCCCTGTCCACCCCAAAATTTGAAGGAACAGCCAAGAAGACTGTGTGGTCATTTTGCCCATGACAGAGAGTATCTGTTGTGCTCTTGCCTTGGATCTATATGTTCTTTTAAGAAGACTGAGGCAGACGGAGCTCCCTGGAGGGAGGGCAAAGGAGAGGGCTTTGCCCTTCTGCTTGGCCCTTGTCAAGCCAAAGCGCCATCTCAGGGGGGAGATGTTCCAGGAACAACAGCATTCGGCTGGCAAGAGAGCAGTGCACAGTGAGTCTTATACAGACCCTTTTTACTTCTGTTCTGCCCTAATTTGCTATTTTGTGCTTTCTTTATTTCAAAAGAGTTACATTTCTAGCTTTTTCAATGAAAAACGGGATTTTCTGATTTTAAAAGTCTTTTGGTCTTCCATTGGGAGTTCACTATGTGGAGAAGATCTGAGCAGATCCATCTCAGAGTTTGGACCAGGTTAGCCTCCCATCCAAATGCCTAGAAAGCAGTATATCTTCACTGTTGGAAACAGTCAGATGATACGTCCCCATCACTTTGCAATTTAATATAAAACATGAACATCATACAGTGTCATGGTCACCAGGCAATCTAAGCATGGCGTATTGCAGGTACTTGAAACAGGGTCAGTGCATGCTGCAAAATGCAGAGAGTAACAGCAATGAATAAATGACGCATGTAGAAAAAGAAATTGGAGGAGGAATAAAGTCAAGGGACAGGTTTTTATTTTTAGAGGCTATAGACAAAGGATTTATTTAGGGACTCTGTATTTAGGGTTTTTCCCTTTTATAGTTTTTAAAACAGGAAGGTTCTCTTATTGCATCAAACACAAATAGCAGTATCTGAATCTTATGAACAAGGATCTACTTACGTATGATACATATTTTTGTTCCAAATCTGGCCTGACAAACAACTGCCCGTAATTCAAACAAGTTTAAATAATGGAGAAAGAAACATAAGGGGAAAGACAATAGTATCACCAAAAAAAACAAACCCAAAATAACTCTCTCTGCCAACAGGACAATGGAAGTATTAATTTTAGTATCTACAGTTACATTAAAAGCATGAGATAAATGTTTCTGTTTTATTAGAACAAGACTCATGAAAATAACCTAGTCATACTTCCACTAAGAAAAGTGGGAAATCTTATATCGCAGCATTTCAACACTTAGGTTCAAAACTTTTGTTTTGAATGAATTAATACATGTTGCATTTCATACAACCTACATGTTCAGCAGAGCTAGCAGGAAATCACCCTATTTTACTGACATTTCCAAATTAATGTCTGTTCCAAATCAGATCACAAAATGTTGATGTTTCCCACAGAGGGGAAAGTTCCCACAAAAATTTCAGAGGGAAAATACTCAAAATATGCAAATTATTAAGGACTGCTAACACCTTCCTAGTCCAAGCAAAATAAATTGGAATTTTTTGTTTGTTTGTTTGCTGTTATTGCATATAGGGAGAAAATTAAGCTTGTAGACCTCAAAATCATTTACCAATTTATCAAAATCAATATCAGAATAACAAGTTGGAAACAACTTCTTTCAGCCTTTCCTCATATACTTCCATCAAAACAGGATGGGAACCAGAGACAGATGCTCACTGAAGCAATTGCTGCAGTAGTTTAAGATGTTATTGCCTGAAGTGAGAGCTGAAGTCCTAAGCCAGAGCCACTGGGATGAATCATGCTCTTCCTCCTTCTCAGAGTAAGGTCAGCAACTTGGTTACGTTAATATGGTTTTCTTTGTCCTAAAGGTAATGATGAATACTGCAAAGATCCTTTCCATCCATTTGTTTTAAGTTCTGGCAAAGAGACAGTAGCAAACAATCCTAGGAAAATAGCTTTTTAATCCACTGCATTTCTGAAATGAACATCTAAGCA
The DNA here is from genome assembly GCF_018139145.2 of Gymnogyps californianus. NCBI lineage: Eukaryota > Metazoa > Chordata > Aves > Accipitriformes > Cathartidae > Gymnogyps > Gymnogyps californianus. The sequence goes on from NC_059500.1 coordinate 21,906,203, forward strand.
AGGCTTGATAAATTTTTAACTGTTTTAATTCTACCATTTAAATCATGAAAACACAACCACCTAGAGGATCTTCTAGCAGCATACTAATGAAACATGCTGCAGTCTAATCCTTTTTCTTTTCCTTTTTCTCTCATGAGCTGTCTGCTGCTTGCCACAGACTGTTGTGAAGCCGTACACATACATACAATGTTGTGGGCTACTTTTATCTTCGGTAACCCATCCAAAGCTTAACTTAACACAAATGCTGAAAGAAGTTACGTTAACAACAAATGTGACTTAATGGACCAAACTTTCCAGCACACAAACTCCTTTCTTTAGTGAACATGAAGCAGTGGATTTGAGCTAGCCAAAGGTCTGGACTTGAAAATTAATTGAAAAAGTAACAGCAGTCCTTGCCAGCCTAAAGCTAATAAGCTCTACAGCCACCTTCTGTGCTTATTACACTCCCCCTCCTGAAGAGAAAGAGGATGTTTAATGTTTGCTAGGGACACATGGCATTGAGCCACACAGGTTGTATCCCATTACTTTGCTTTACTTTAAGCTAGTACCAGTAGCTCCATGCTACTGCCTCGAGCCAACGTTACAAAAAGGGAGAATCAGGGAGCCAAACCCACCTCCCAGCCTGCTCACCCCCTGCGTAACAGAGAATGGGGACAAGGAGAGTTAATCCTCCTTATGGTGTTCAGGCAATACATCAGAACAGTGTACAAACATCCACTTCCTATAGAGCACCAGCATGGAGAGCGCCCCAGGTTTATGGAGAATACACTGTATATAAGGAAACCAAATCTCAGATCTAAATTTGACACCGACGCTAATATTTATTTATTTATTTTTACTGCTAAGTATCAGATATAATTGAACTGGTCATGAATAAAAAATCCTAACAGGACGTGACAAAAAATGGACAAAAGGGAGTGATATTACTGGGTACACATACTGCAGTGGTAGAGTGGCTGACTGCACACAGGCCCTGCAGATAAGCTATTTCTTGATAGCCTAGAGCTGTGACCACCTGCTGAAACACTTTTGGGCAGGTCTTACAGCTAAATGTCCTGTGGGAAGTAGAGGAACCTGACTGCTGTCACATTGTCACATCACAACTCTAAGCTGTGGACAAATTAAACTCAAATGGTGGCCACTGAATGCAAGTTTGTTTAACAACAGTGCTACTGGAAATGGAGATATGCTAGTGTTTCATTGCAGAAAGGGCATGAAAAAACACAGGTGATTCTCAATGATGAGAGAAATAAATTATATTTTGAAAAGCTGGAGGAAAAAAACTAGACTGGCCAGACAAATGAAAAAGTAAAGTGAAATCTTCAAGATTAGTTTGTGTTTTGTTAACAGAATTAGATCAACAGAAGTAAATACACATATAAAAAAATCTCAAAAATGTCTGTATGAAGTTATTGCAGCAATATTGGCAACAAAATCAACTAGCTAATCAAAGCCAAAAATTCCAAGTTATGCTGTCTTTAGAGCTCCTTTTGAAAGCTCCAAATAAGAGAGAATTGTCAAATCTTAGAGGGAAACTGCATGGCTTTTGAGCAGTTTTAAACATATATCTATTCTCATGTAGTAGGTTAACATGCTTTATTTTTGGCATTTTAATTTTTTTATTATGGTTTTAATTCCAAGAGGGTCCTAAAACACAGACATCTTTGTCTGTGACGGTTAAGTCATTCCAAAAAATCCTTCTAGTAATCACTAGTCAATTAAAAATAATGGTAATATGTATATCCACTAGCTAGTAAAATTCTGGTGAATTTAATTTGATTTTTCCCTGTAAACAGGAAAGAGTCCCAAGCTGATTTGACATCTGGCTTGCTCTGATTAGAGACTGGGCCTAGGTTTGTTTAAAGTTGGTTCTAGATTTGTTTACAAAATTTTTTTTGTGGAATTTGGAAGCAGTCTGCAAGTGAGAGCAAGAAGAAGTGGGTCAGAAAAAGACCTGCACATTTCCAGCCAGGATAATAATATGTAGGAGATGTATATGTGAATTTTAGCAACAAATACACACAAGTCTAGCCTATGCAAAAAAGTCTGGTAGGTTTTTTTTTGTTTGTTTGTTTTGTACAGGTTGTTTTTATTAACTAGAGCTTTATTTCCAGGATGGTAAAGATGTGGTGCAGCCCAAAACCTGACACATCCTGCCAGGCAACACATCAGCCTCCATGAACACAAAGGTGCCTGAAGGCACCCTGTGGAAAGAAGCCTTTTTTCAAGAGAATTGCAAGACAAGTTGCTGGATTTATGTTTGTCTTTTAAAAGCCATCAAACTTAAGTAGCAAAACAGATGAGAGGAAGAGACAGAGTCAAAATTTACAGGTAGATCCCTTGCAGCCACAGTGGGAGCTGAAAGAAATGCTAAGAGAGCACAAGGTGTTATGACTTGACAGAGAGGGGAAAAAAACCCCAGAGTTATGATAAATGTTCATCACTCTGTGCACTTGCTAGCTATGAAGCCCTCCTATTGCTCATCATACTCATTTTATCTTTTCCTCAATTCAGAAAACTATATGTGTCCCAAAGAACTACATATGTTTTCACACGTGTGTCTACATTATCAGCACAGTGGAGCTCATGTCTTTGGCTAGGATAGTTTAGTGCAGCAGCAATGCAATAATAATAATAATAATAATAATAATAATAATGCTGATATTCTTTACAGATCCTGTAGGATGCTAAATTTAAGGATTGTCAAGCAGTTAGTGTTACTATGGGAACTAATTTCTTGGTTAGTCACACATTCAATGTATTTATCTCACTCTGCACTTACATGAAAACTGTTCGGTGATTTTGTTCCAGGGCTACTTGAGTTGCATGGAAAAAAGCGTTCAGTTTATTAGAAATGAATCCACTGCAGTAAAATGTTTTTTTCCGTAGTAACACATTAAACTAAACCAGGCTACAGTATTTTCTGATGAAAGTTGGATGCACTTGTAATTTCAACAGCCTTAAGGAGTGACAGAGCAATTAAACTTCCAAACTGTGACAGCCCCTGCAAGATTGCAGAAACTGTAGTGCCTAGACTGGTGCCTGACTAGCCTACCTGTGTGGAAAGTTCCCAATGGCTGTTATTTCCTATAGAAAGGATGGAGTTTTTCTCTTCTTACTGACCAAGAACTCTCACAATTTGCTTTCCACAGTAAGATAAATTAAAATCACTTCACAAATGACATCAGACAACAACAATGAAAATTCCTGTAGGCCCAGGATGAATTTATGTCTGAACACATACACATTCATCTGAAGAAGTTCTGGCATTTGTCTGCAACATGGGAAACAAAGGTCCAGGACTCAACGGTAGTTGGTAGAGACTGCACTTGAAAAGGGTTAAATTTAAGTGTTACAAGTGTTTCTCTCATAGGTTCTCCTCTCACGTTATCTACCCTATAGAGTTATGCCACACAACTGGGGTAGAAGCAGGGGGGTGTGATGAAAGGCTTTGATTTCTCCCCAGCCCAAGTGCACTCTTATGTACAAAATCATTTTTTTCTCCAAAGAGCTCAGAAAGTAAGTTGTCACACACTTTTGGAGAACCAAAAAACTACTCACTTAGAACACTGTTTCATTCTTCTTTTATAACTAACTATGTTAAATATTTGTGGATCCAAGGCAAAAAATGAGCCAGGACTCAGGCAGCATTTTTTTAATTTTTCCAATTCAATCAGAGATTGCCAATGTTCAATATTTTTGCAGAAGCCATCCTTTTCCCCTCCACAAACATTTTCTCCTCACTCTCACAATTAGAATGAATAAATATATATATTACATATATATATATAAAATATATATAAAAATCAGTGCTTCAGATTCCCTGTATGAAAACCAAGAGCAACACTTACTATGTTTACACTTCACATATGTCATAGATTTTAGGCATCCTAGAAGAAAACGGTCACTCTGGAAATTTTATTCACCTTTTATTGCTTCGAAATTGTTATAAAACATAATACCTGTAACATCCTCCATATAAATTACCTTTTTTAACTACCCCTGCAAGTCTCAAATCATCATCTGAGGTATACTGCAATAAAAGATGCTAGTAAACGGTGGGAATGTGGCCCTTGTGAGGTATGCATGTGTAAGACAAACATATTTGTTTTAACAGCACACTCTCTGAAGAGCGATAAATTGTTGTTACAGAAAAGTAAGAGTCTTGTGTCTCATTAGGCTACATCAGAAGTGACAAAATATGAGGTTCTTAGAGAGCTAATGGCATAAAGCAGATCATCCACAGACTACACCTGCAGGCTACTGGGAAACTGATAAGCAGATGATCCCTTGGGATCTAATTCGACAGTAAACCCTACCAAACTAATGACAAGAAAACCCACAAAAGATTACTGAATACCCAAATATTTGCTGATACACTGCAAAAGCAGGTGGGCAGAATTTAAACTGGTCCCTTGATGATTATTAACTGCAATATCTAGTATAATCTGGCCCAAAGATTTACAGCTTGACAGAGGTTAGAGAACAAAAGTTAGCTTCCAGGGCTGAGAGTCCTAAATCCTTAGCATTTCTGCATACTCCAGCTTTCCTCTGTTACAATTCTGCCCATGGGATATATAGTAGCTTTCAAGTATTTTGATTATTACAATCTTTCATTTAAAAAAACCTAGAAAATAAACAAGTGAGGTTTTTTCCCTGATAACTGAAGAAATGCACCTATGCTGTGGTTTAACCCCAGTCAGCAACTCAGCACCACGCAGCCGCTTCCCCCTCCCCCCTCCCAGTGGGGTGAGGAGGAGGAAAGGAAAGAAAAAAAAAGTAAAACTCGTGGGTTGAGATAAGAACAGTTTAATAACTAAAGTAAAATATAATACTAACAATAGTAATATTGAAATATAATAATAATAATAGTAATGAAAAGGAATATAACAAAAAAAGGAAGGCGGGGGGGGAGAAAAAAAAAACAGTGATGCACAATGCAATTGCTCACCACCCACTGACAGATGCCCAGTTAGTTCCCAAGCTGCGATCCGCACCTCCCGGCCAACTCCCCCTGTTTATATACTGGGCATGAGGTTCCATGGTATGGAATACCCCTTTGGCTAGTTCGGGTCAGCTGCCCCGGCTCTGCTCCCTCCCAGCTTCTTGCACACCTGCTTGCTGGCAGAGCACGGGAAACTGAAAAGTCCTTAAGATAAGCGCTACTTAGCAACAACTAAAACATCAGAGTGTTATCAACATCATTCTCACACTAGATCCAAAACCCAGCACTGTACCAGCTACTAAAAAGAGAGTTAAATCTGTCCCAGCCGAAACCAGGACAACCGACAAGACGGCTTGAGGGGAGGGATGAAGATAAAGAACAGAATCACTTAAGCTCAGTGGTACCTGAACATGGAGTGTCAGGAGGGAAACAGCAGGAAATCATACTTTTACTTCGAGTTCTAATTTCTGTTTGTAGCTTAGAGTCAGACATGACAAAAGCAGTTTACTAGTGATCAAAACCAATCTTATTTTAAGAATATAGGACCCGTAAAAGTGCCTTGCCCTTAGTGACAATAACAAATCGGCAGGACTGCAATTTTCTAATGTTCATGGTATAAAAATCCAGTGGGGGGGGAAATTGTGTCTGCCAGTAGGCTCACAGTTCAGAGAGAACTGATTACATCAAATACATACAGTATGTAGTAGATTTTGGCATCTTCTTGATAATGTTGTGGCAGATCTCGATAACCACAGTGACAATTTCATTGAAGTATGTGACATGGAATTAGAGAGGGTTATTTTGCATCCAAGTTCTGGGCCATTAACACATTTGGGAAGGAAGGGGGTACTTCATAGTACCTGTCATATTATCATGCCTCTTGCTACAAAAAAATAATCATTTTCCATTGGCAAAGGGCAGCGCTGATTCTTTATCCGATCCAAACTCAACTCCAACCGAAGCTGCCAGAAGCAGCAGAGGCACATTATTTTTGTGCGGGTTAATTTCCAATGAGATGCCTCAATGAACATTATTTCCATTTAACATATGACCACCTGCTTGAAGGTAGCAATTTTTCCATGGGTTTTGAGAAAGAAAAGCAAAACCACAAGTCACAGCAGTTTGAGTCATGCTTCTTCAGAAAAGAAAGAAATTGCCATTGGCTCATAGAAAGTTTTCCAACACAGCTGCTTTTCCTGGAGCTTTGACAGCAGAGCTGTGCCTCTGAATTGTAAACATAGCTGCTGCTTTGGCCGTCAGAAATTTGGTTCAAAAATATAAACACTTTTGAATAAAATAGGCTTGGACTGTAACACCCAGTGAGTTATTGAAAAGATGTGGATACAATTGGAATCCATTTTTTCCCAAATGCTCAGAAACCACAGCAACAGTAATTATTTTTCCTCAAATGCTTTTAAGCTCACTCCAGCCATTGTTCAGTGATGTGTAGGCTCTGCAGAAAAGCAGATGGTGTGCTTTGACCATTGTTTATTTTACCAGCCAGTTTTATTCCAGTGTTGTTTCATATCCTTTCTCCTGCTTGTTGCATCTGCTCATTTCTTCAGGTTATACTTGAGTAATTCTCCTGGACAAGGGCAATTTCCATATTGTGTGTGGATGGTGCCTAACACAGGATGGCTCAGCCCCTAGTGCGGGTCACTGGAGGCAGAAGTTAGACACTAAACAATCTTTTGGTGCCATGTGCTATCTTGGGTTGCTTGAGGTGTAACTTCAAGCTTTTCATCACTGTAATTTTTGCCCAATTAAGAGACCCAGTAGACAGAAAAGTGCACTTTACTTGGTGGATTGTAGGAGAGAGAAGTTGTCTAAGAAGCAGCAGAAATAGTCTGAACAACGGTCCACTCAGCCTTCCTCAGGGGAAAAAAAAGTGAAAGGACATGGGCAAAGCAAGGAAAACGGCTGACAGTCCTGTCAGTGCTACAGGCAGTAAGAAGTGATACTGAGGAACCACATACGTGCTCTTCAGTATTTTATTCTCTGTAAGCCAACAGATCACAGAGGTCCACTAATCCTCATCTCTCTTGTTCTAGTGAAGATGCTATGACTTGCTCTGAAAGTAGGCTCAAATGAACAGAGAAACTCATCCCAGTTACCTAACTGGAGGCAACCCAAACCTTTGGCTACACAGACTATTTTGATTTGAAGTGGCCCACCCACAGAAAACAAGGGGTGAGTACTAGGTAATAACACCACAGTTCAGTTTCCAACCCGTAGAAACAAGTATGTATTTTCTGTTTTAAACAGTTTTTCCTAAGCAATTTATTGCTGAAAAACCAAACCCTGACTTTTTAAAATGTCCCTGTTTTATCATTCAGCTCTCTTTTACTGTTACTTTTCAATACCATTTAAGAATCAGTACACAGATGAAAAGCAGCAGCTTCCTTTTGATTCGTCTTAATGCAACTCATTTACTTAAAAACAAACAAACAAAAACCCCAACACATCAACTTTGATCTGCATTTGCGCTATATGCTTCCACTGGACACCTCAATCTGCAGGTCCTCATTTTCTGCTGTATGGTCCGTATATGCAACTACATCACACCATCCCGATGAATCGCTGTTGTAGGAATCAGCTGTTCCATTTGTAGATTCTAAATAAAGAAAAGGAACACTTCTGAGTTGTTATTTAAAATGGAAACTCTTTGTAAATTGCTGGATCAAATGAGCTGAACGTGTAAATGGACTTGTCCTGTGTCTGCCTAGGTACTTTCTGTGGCATCACTACTCCATGAATGTACTATGAAGTACTTCAGTTCTCTGGCACTGCAGTCTGGAGATTGTCCCGTCCACACATCCTACCTGGCAGCGTGTTGTTACATTGCCGCTTTGCGAGGAACCAAGGAACAAGTTCAAGGAGAAATGTGCATCGTGTTGCAAAGCAGCAGCACAACAGCGTGGTGGGTGAGAAATGACAGAAGCAGCTAGAGCAGCAACAGCTGCCCTGGGAGGAACAAAGAAAAGGATCATTGTTGTAAGCCAGGGCACATGTCTGCATGGGTCTCCTGCCCAGTCAGAGCCAAGATTAGATGGTACCTTCTGACACAACTGCACAAACGCCCACAGTGCCTCAGGGGAGGGGAAACGGAAGGAGATGCCAGATGGCAAAGCCAACCAAGAGAAACCACTGCAGAAGCCACCCAAGCTGTCACCAGCCAACAGACAGACTCCGCTTGCGAGCTGTCTCTCTTTCCCCACTTTTTGGGGGATTCGGGTATTTAGATTGCTTATTGTTCAGAGCCAGCATAACAAAGCCTCACTCAGTTGCTCACAGACATGTCTAACAGCAACAAGAAGAGTAACAAAGAACTTTATTGCTAAATATCTCCGCTAGGTGAAAGCTAGTGAAGATTACATAGAAAAAGTCACTAATCCTACTTCAAGCATGAGAGGCTGAAATGACAGTAATGTAAACAGAAAGAATATCAACTAGAGTACAAGCAGGAATACCAACGATCTGGTGAAATTTGAACACACCCTTTAGACAGACCTGAGAGACCTGTCCAAGCCCAGTGAGTCTGTGTTTGTGCACTTGCAGACACAGCACTGCTACCACAACAGCTATTCCAGGGATACTCCAGAGCAAATGGAGCTCCTGCTGCAGGCTGGGCATTGAAAGGAACAGCTTCAATAGGGGTGAACAAGAATATTTCCACCAGAGAGTATATTGTAACTTAGGAGGTAAAGCAACGTGGTAGGAGATGTGGGGTGAAATGACTTCATGGGGAGAAGAAAGACTATCCACACTGAGCTGCTTGATGAGAGGAGAGAAGGCCACCAGCTTCTTTTCTGGTTGTTTTTGAAGAGATTGATGCAAGAAGCACCCAAAGGGGCTTAAGCAAAGGAGGGACCCACACTGTTGAACACTGTCTAAACAGAGGTTCGGTGGCTGAAGAATGCTAAAAGCCTCAGTGCCTGCAGGCTAAGAGGAAACTGAGCAGAGAGCTTCTGCATATCTAAATTTTGGGCTTAGACACTTCTAAAGAAAGCTAAGCACATAAATCCTTTTTTAAACATAGCCCTCCTTGTGAAAAAAGGCATCACTATAGGATGTCATGAGGTTCTGTGGAGGTTTTAGGGTTTGCTTCTGGTCTGCGTTACAAAATCTAAGCCAGAGAAAATGCCACAGAGAAAAGCAGAACACACTAGTGTAAAAAGTGTTAAATGAGACCAAAATCTGCCCCACAACCAGAGATGTCTGTAAAGACTGGTTCTTTGACGCATTATGTAACACATTGCACCAAAACATTGAGTTGCTTCCAGAACTCTAAACAGTAACAAAAATAAAGTTATTTTTAAAAGAGATGAAGCTATGACTTTTAGGAATTATGCTGAATAAATCTTTGCCCATCTGACTTCTTGTATGCGAAAGTGCATTATTAAAAGTAGCACTGGGTCACTTTATCTTTTGTTTCAGAATAAATGTCCTTTAACTTTTTTCTGTGAAGGATATAGAAGTGGGATAAGAGGAAGCTGAAAAACTAACACCAACTCTTTGAAAAGGAAATTGCCTAATAAAAGATTATCAGTGATAACAGATATTTGTAGAATGTGATAATGCATCATGGAAATGGTTTTTGAAATGCTGATGTGTGCAAGCCTCTAAAATAGATTTTTATTGCTATGGCATGTCCAAAAGATCTTCTCTTCCCTTACTGCACTTTTCAAGTATGTCTACGCATGCTAAGATTGGCAATTTACCTGGTATATTCATGAAAAATTAATGATTTTGAAAGAACATGTAGGTGATGCAGCAGGCATGACTTCTTCAGTAAACAGTAGAAAACTACTTCTATTGTTCTCTGGACTTTGATTTGTAAAAATTTTAAGTAGTAAAACAAGGTTTCCAAAGTATCTACAAATTTTTGGAGGTTCCTGATTATGCTTGGACTTTAAGGATTCAGATACCTACAAATTAATCACAAACTGCAGAAAAGTGGATTCAGTGGGGGGAAGAACGAGGAGAGGGCTTGTAAGAAACTTTTAATTTCAGATCACTGTGAGACTTTGCAGTCTTATCCCTTTTTCTATAAAATGTTACCAGCGTGACCTGTTTTTGTTATTAAAGTGTCTTCCAATGATAGCAAGAGAAGAAATCCTGGCAACAAAAAGGCGGTATTGATTTCTAGTTTATTGAACATTTTATATGTTTGGAATTGTATTTATATGCATTGCTTAGTCACGCGTATTAGTTCTGTCTTTGGGATTATGCACTTTTTGATGTTTGCCTAGACTATCTTCCAGTTACACCAGTGCACTCCTCTAATTGCATCGCAGCAAAATCAAATCTGGGTGAGACCGAGCAGCAACATCAGGGCTCAGCGCAGGCTGGAGGGATGCTGGGAGCAGCGGGGACTCCCTGGGGGTGCAGCTGGGCAGTGCATTGCCTCCCAGGGCCATCCCACCGCCCCAGCCAGGGTGCTCTGGTGCCCTGCAATGCCATGTGCCCTCTGTGCAGCTAGCAGTCACAAACACCCTCTGTGCCTCACGATGACTCTGACAGAGAGCACCAACTCATTGCAGTGATGTCAAGACACACGAGATGTCCCTTTGTCTCATCCACATCATCCCTTGCAGCCTACTCCAGATCTGTTTTATCTTGGAAATATATACACAGCAGGAAGAGGGGATCCTTTTAATAACATAAGGAGCAAGTGTTAACAGAGTTGTCCTCGTGCCACAGCTTCTGAGTGTGCACTCTTTATGTGCCTGGAGGGTGGATACCAAGCTGAAGGTTTGCAATACTGGGAGTCAGCAAGTGTGGGCTTCGCAGAGGCACTGAAGCTGACACTAGTTTTCACAGTTACCACCTGCAGAAGGAGGGAGAGAAGAGCCTACATATGATATACAGACCCCAGCTAGTTCATTTTTTCAGCTCTAATGTGAGTAATAGCAGAGAGAGAGTTTGATTAGGGCACACTGTAACAGCAATAAAGTGGGAGAGGAGGTCCCAGCAGAGTCAGCTGCGCACCAGGCTCCCAGATCACAGTCCCTGGCCCTGACACTGCAAGGTGAAGCTCCCTCAGAGCCGGATCCCAGTCTTACAGGGAGATCCTATGGTATGGGGAAGGGGTTAGCTGGGGTGATACGGGGGCTATGGAGGGAAAGAAAGTGGGGAGAGAGGGAAGCAGCCCTTTCCCTTTGTAGTAGAGCAGGTGCGGTCCACAACAGACACGTGGTTCTTAGTGACAGGGAATTGCACAGAAATAACCTTTTCACCAATTTCTACTGATCTGCTAAAACAACCACTCTAAAACCATGTTATTTCAAAACTCTACAACTAGGAAATTTCTCAATGAAATCTGCTGTGGTCCAGATGCATGACAGATATAAGGGAGACAGTGAACATTTGCACCAGTCCCCTCCTACAAAATCCTTAGTTCCTTACCCAAACTACTGTATTGTGTACTTCCAGTGCTGAACTCCCCAATTCAAATCTGTAGGAAGGAGCTGAAACAGATTCATTTTCATCCTGAAGTGAGGGAGCTCTGGTACACATCGTGCGTGCACCTGAAGGTTTCTTTGATCAAAAGGAATGTGTAACCCACTGCTCAGCGTGTTAGAGGGTCCCCTTCTGTGTCTTACCCAGAGGAAGGTGCTAGTTGTTAGTCACTGATTACAGAAAGTAGTTGATGGAAGTAGCCCAGAAATTCCCCAATTCCCTGCATGTCACCCACATTAAACATAAAAGGAAAGAAAACAGAAAAAAAAACCCAACACCAAAACCCAGACTTTGAAAAGGAACTATGTATACCTGACACTTCAAATAACTTGTATGTCTGTGCAAAGTGCAACAACAGCTTAAACAAACATTTAGTTTTTCTAAACCAAATCATGACTAAATGTCAGTTCTATTTTTGAAAAACAGAGTGGTGATCAGCTTGCATCCAGATTGAACTTCTGAGTCTGTCAAAGTTTCAGCCGGTGATTTCAGTTTGCATTAATTACAGAAATGAAGGATTCAAGCTGCTTCATATCTAGACAAGTTGGTTGCTTTTGTGTTTAATAAAAATAGCTTTCCCAGTTAGGAAATAGGTGCAGGGAGGAAATGGGGTGTTTTCTTAAGTGCCATAGGAATCATTCTCTACAGAATTCCTCCAATAGGAATAGTGATGACAAGAAGTTTGACTGATTTCAAGAGGCAGCTACTACCTACACTTTATGAAACTGGGACCATCTACAGCAATATAGGTCTAGCCTCTAAAATCTAGAAAGTCATTTTTCCTTGGTTAAAAATATTTCACCCTCTGAAAGGCTAAATATAAAAACCTACAGAAAGCATTCATTTCAGCAGGCTTTGAATGAGCCACCAGAAGACGTTTGAATGTCACTATGTCACTTTTTCAGTCATCTAACACTCTCCCTTCTTAAGACTGTCTTCCCTGATATTTGAGTCATTTATGCACTGTACCATGAATGTTTCCTTATTTGGAAAGAAAAGCCTAGAATTTCTATTATTCCTATTAAATGAAGCATAGAGGCTATTCTTTGACACATACAATGGATGAACCCATTTTGGATAAACGAACAGCTTTACCTGAATTTTTTACTTACTTCCTTCTACTATAGTATGACAGATGCTTTCATAGCATTTCTGTTACAGAAAGTTTTTGTTTGGTTTTATTTTCTATCAGTTCACCTTGCTTTGTTCCATTCACTCAGGTGCAATGATAGAGTAATTGAAAGTTTTCGTCATCTCTTTCCCACAAGGAAAGTCTTGCCACACCATTGATCTCTTGAGGACATCAATTTAGGAGATTTAGACTATTGATGAGTGACTTCATCCTCCTGTGAAGCTGCAATGGGTGCCACCCAAAACATAGAAGTCCCTCCTGAAGGAGGAAAGCCAAAGGAAAATCTGAAGTTATTCCCTTGCTTATTTCTAGCTGAATGCCTAAAAACCAGCACAGAAGCAAACAAATCAAGTAAAATCCTGGACTTCATGATACAAGTGAGGATTTTGGCAAGTACAACATTGTGGAAAGGATTTCATACACCATCATTTAGAAATTCGTATTTGAACACCCAGCCAAACTACTGCTCTGACGTCTGAAGCGTCTTTGCTCCTGCTAAAATCAAATTCCACCTTTGCAAAATAATTCCCAGTGCTAAACACTGTCCCCTTTTTTAATGTTGTTTCATTGTTACTTTTTTTTCACTCACTGCCAATATTTTTCTTTTAATCTATTTCAGAAATCTATTTTCAGAGAATCATTTATATATCTACAGAAACACTTTATCTATCTTAAGCAGGTTCTCTTCACCAGGGATGGTCCCTCTTCCCCTTAAACTCTCATGCAATCTATTTATATTCTGATAGGGAAGCCAATAACAAGAAAGTGTATATTAAAACTGAGGAAGATTAATTCAATACAAAATCTTTCGTAATGACTTTATTGCACTTTCATTAGGCCAAGTGCAAGGTCCTGCACCTGGGTCCGGGCAATCCCCAGTATCAACACAGCCTGGGGGATGGATGGATTGAGAACAGAGAAGGACTTGGGGGTACTGGTGGATGAAAAATTGGACATGAGCTGGCAATGGGCACCTGCAGCCCAGAAAGTCAGTCGTATCCTGGGCTGCATAAAAAGAAGTGTGACCAGCAGGTCGAGGGAGGTGATTCTCCCCTTCTACTCCACTCTTGTGAGACGCCACCTGGAGTACTGCATCCAGCTCTGGGGCCCCCAGTACAAGAAGGACATGGACCTGTTAGAGCAGGTCCAGAGGAGGGCCACAAAAATGATCAGAGGGCTGAAACACCTCTGCCAGACTGAGAGCGTTGGGGTTGTTTAGCCTGGAGAAGAGAAGGCTCTGGGGAGACCTTATTGTGGCCTTTCAATATATAAAGAGGACTTAAAGGAAAGGTGGAAAGAGACTTTTTACCAAGGCCTGTAGAGACAGGACAAGGGGCAATGGTTTTAAACTGAAAGAGGGTAGGTTTAGATTGGATATAAGGTTATATTTTTTATGATGAGGGTGATGAGACACTGGAACAGGTTGCCCAGAGAAGCTGTGGATGTCCCATCCCTGGAAGTGTTCAAGGTCAGGTTGGACAGGGCTTTGAGCAATCTGATCTAGTGAAAGATATCCCTGCCCATGGCAGGAAGGTTGGACTAGATGATCTTTAAAGACCCCTACCAACCCAAACCATTCTGTGATTCTGTGATTCTATGACTTCTTACTGATAGGTTTAATTCATACAACAGGATATTGTTTTTCTACACAGACCACTCTGCATGAGGAGTCAAAGAGGTAAAAGCCAGGTTTGTGCATCTCATTCCACATGCATTCGCTCTCCAACCCCATATCTCCTCTCCTCTGGTACTTCCACTCCTTCTGCGTTATCTTGAAAGACCTTCTATTCCAAGGCTGTCTCAAATGTCATTTCTTCTCTGCAACCCTGTCCTTTTACTGGTCTTTCATTCCAGTCCTGAGTTCACTGCTTTTTCCTCGTAACCTTGACCACTTGCAATACTTCTCCCCTGCTCCATTAAATCTCTGTCCCACAAAGTTCTCAGCTCACATGTCCAGGTTGGGGCATAAAAAATGCAGTGCAGTTCAGCTTATATGAATGTATACACTGCTTATACGCTCAAAGTGAAATGCCTTGCTGAGTTTGACAACCACAGTCAGTCCCATGGAGACTTACACCCGTCTTTCACGGAAACCACAAGCAGCTTAGAAGAGTTTTTTCACTTTTAATTAACCTAATAAGAAACTCCAAGTTGGTTTTAAAGTTATTTCGTTAACCATGTTGGGCACTACAGACTAGGAGCTAAGAACAACGCTTTCAACTAACTGCCTGAGGAGGCTGGTTATTAGAGCTAACGACCATCACCTAAAGGCTTTCAGGTGCCTTGAAATCTGCAGTCCTACATGAAGCCAAGAAGAACTTTTTCCTCCTTTTTGCAAATACTTGAAATACTGTAAGTCTTCATTAAACCTTCTTACTTGCCAGATGGTTATTTTTCCCTGTTTGCTATTGTATTTTTTTTTCATTCACGCAAAACAGGCTGCACAATAAACAACATAAAATAGATATTGAACAGTTAAACTGCAGCAATACTAACTGTGGTATGAAAAAAAGTTCAGGACTTATAAGCCCTTCATTTTTCTGTTTCCATGGCAAATAATGGCATCTTAGTCCACTTCTAAATGACATATCAGAAAAGAAATGACATCTTCATTCAGCATTTCTATGATAAACTCATGAATTCTCAAAAGGAAATGCAGCTTTAATAGGTATGTAAGTGATCATTATAGAGAACCTGATTTGTTAGGAATTTCCACCTAAAGGCATTTTCAACATCAGTTTTACTCTATTAGCAAATGTTGACTTTTTAATGAGATCATTACTGCAGTCTCTGGTGGTGCTATTTCGGTTTGTCTCCAATTATAAACTCAGTAGGTCACAGCACAGCCTGGGGGGGTGGGAAACACCAACAAAAAAAACCCAAAAACAAAACAAAAAAAGGAAAAATCCACAGAGAACCAAACCTATCAATAGTCCCATTAAAAATATCAAGTACAAACTCTGGGCTGAGGGGGCAACCAGCACACACAGTTTCACAGTTTCATTTTATACTGAAAGAAATACTAACATGTCCCCAAACTGATTACATTTACACCTCATATGCCTGGGGAGATGGACAAGCAGTCCATCTCAAGTACTCTGGTGGCATCACCTCAAGCCTGCAGCAGAGGAGTGCCAGTCTTAGGAACATCCCTGTCAATCTTCCACAGTAAGAAGGAATAAGGACATAGACAGCATTGTAGGCCAGATGGGGAGTGTGCTTTTGAAGAGAATTTCCCAATTGCGTCCACATGTATTGGTTCATGCCATGGAGCAGGCTCAGGCCATAAAAGCTGTATTCCTTCTGGATGACACTGGGGAGATAAA
This sequence comes from Gymnogyps californianus, assembly GCF_018139145.2. Taxonomy (NCBI): domain Eukaryota; kingdom Metazoa; phylum Chordata; class Aves; order Accipitriformes; family Cathartidae; genus Gymnogyps; species Gymnogyps californianus. The sequence continues at coordinate 21,922,068 of NC_059500.1, forward strand.
TGCTGTCCAGGGGTTTGTGTAATGCACTGCAACCGCTAATGGGCATTCAAATCAGAGGATCAGACTAGCACTTCTTTGAAACAACCCCACCCACCTCCAAAAAAGTCAGAATGCCAACATCAGTACTGTAGCACTAACCTTGTCAGCTCCTGACAGGTCACACTACTTATGAGCATAGATACAGCTGAAGAGTAACATGCCAAGAGACAGCTGAAACTCTGATGGTGTAACTACATCATTGAGAATCTTTTCTTTGACCAGTTTTCTATTCCTCTTGAAAGTACTCAGAAATTTTGAAAACAGAGCTTCCTTACAGAAGGAAAAGTTGTCTTTGCAGCTACCCAGTTAGCAATAGCACTGAAGGATGGAAAGGTCACATGAAATTAACATTATCGCTAGAACAACTCAGAGCACTGTTTTGCCTGAACCACAAGGGGAGAGGGAGGAAGGTTTGGTTAAATTGGCCGTGAATACACTTAGACTGGAGGTCAGAAAAAGACTTGTAACGCATAAAGGAATCAGAAGTTGAAAGGATCCCAGAGGTTGCTGTTATCACTATTTCTAGCCAGTTCAAAGATGGAGCTTGATCATATTTTTAAAGAGATTATATGAAGTACCTGGCTGTGAATACAGTAAATTAGGCTCTGTGGCCCGCTTAATCTCTTTCACTCTTATTTTTTCCTAAGCTCCCCAGACAGAGATGTACTATGGGTAAGTGTGAATATCAGCAGGGATGAGGACTTGTTACCACCCAGATCCTGTGTGTTACCACTGCCTTAGTAGGTGAGGATCGGCACAGTTCCTTCTCATCAAACACTCCTTCAAAGCCTGGAAGAGAAGAAGGACAAGACAGCGTAAGCAAACTGATAGGACACCACTGTTTCTCATGTCACTCTCTCCCTTCCCCAAGAATTACTAACACAATAGTGGATGTTTATCCACTTCTCTAGTTTTTACAGAAGATTTGTAACCAAAATCATGGTATTTTAGCAGCATGGATATACAGAAGATTACTTGGTGTCATGGTTTAAGCCCAGCCGGCAACAAAGCACCACGCAGCCGCTCGCTCACTCCTCCTCCCCAGCGGGATGGGGAGGAGAAAATACAACAAAAAGCTCGTGGGTCGAGACAAGGACAGGGAGGGATCACTCACCAATTATGGTCACAGGCAAAACAGACTCGGTTTTGGGGAAAAATAAGCCAATTTAATTTGTTAACAACCAAATCAGAGTAAGATGATGAGAAACAGAACCATATCTTAAAAACTCACCTTCCCCCTGCCCCTCCCTTCTTCCCGGGCTCAGCTTTGCTCCCGGTACCTCTACCTCCTCCCCCGCAGCAGCGCAGGGGGTGGGAATGGGGGTTGTGGTCAGTTTGTCCCACATTGTCTCTGCCACTCCTTCCTCCTGGGGGGAGGACTCCTCACACTCTTCCCTTGCTCCAACGTGGGGTCCCTCTCATGGGGGTCAGCCCTCCATGAGTTTCTCCAACTCAAGCCCTTTCCGCGCACTGCAGTCCTCTGCGAACTGCTAGAGCATGGGTCCCCCACAGAGTCACGGCCTTCTCCGGGCCCAGCCACCTGCTCCGGTGTGGGGTCCTCCAGGGGCTGCAGAGGAATCTCTGCTCCACTGCACCTCCTCCCTCTCCTTCTTCACTGACCTCGGTGTCTGCATGGTTGTTTATCTCACATCCCACTCCTCTCTTCACTGTAGCTCCTCTTCTTCTTCTTCCATCTTCTTCTTCCTCTCCTTCTCTTTTTACTGTAGCCCTTCTTCTTCTTCTTCTTCTTCTTCTTCTTCTTCTTCCTCCTTCATCTTCCTCTGCCCTTTTTTACTCTCTCCCACTGCAGTCTTTTTCCCCTCCTTAAATATGCTGTCCCAGAGGCACTACCAGCATCACTGATGGGCTCAGCCTTGGCCAGAGGTGGGTCCGACTTGGAGCCAGGGAAGCTTCTAGCAGCTTCTCACAGGAGCCACCCCTGTAGCCCCCCCTCCCCCCACCACACAAACCCAACACACATGGTTATCAATCCTAATATAATAAGATACTAACGTTTAGGTAAAAACACTTCTAGTGAATGTGGCAAGAAACAAAGCAACAGTGCTGTGCCTGCAGGTGGAGGTGTCTGTGTCGATGGTGAAGGATTACAAAGATAGACGAAGCTGTTCGGTAATTCACAATTTCCCACTTTATTCAAAGAGCTGAAAAATGTTTCACAAAAAGGAAAGCCTACACTATTTCCATGTTTTAAATGCAGAGACAAATGAGAGGAGCAGAGTCCTTCACCCTCATTACAGAATTAGTAGTGTCCTACTCTGCAGATGGCAGTACGGTTCCCCTGGGGTACGGGAGGGGCCCAATACTGACCTGTCCAAAGTCACAGAGCAAGCTGGTGAAGTCAGGAACCTCACTGTCATCCTCAAGTCAAGTGGAAAGTAGTACAACTTTCCATACACTTTTTGCTTCCCTGCAGTTGGTTCCTTTTTAGTACATCTCTTATTACTTGCCACCAAGTCTTTATCACGGGTTTTTCTTTAGCGGTGTCAGGCATTCAGCACGGCCAGTGCTCCATAGGAAATAGCTTCCTGTGCTGTTAAGGAGGACATGTGGTGCAGCGGCACCATCACTAAGCATAACAAAAAATGAAAGGCTGCAGGCTTATGATCACTGGGAAAAGAAGGTTTGACACAGCAGAACAGAGGCTCCTGAACAAAATACATTTAAGATCATCTTGTACCATTCTGTCATCTTTGTTCTGCAAACTACAGCCATGAAAGTGACTTGGGTTCATCCTGAAGTATCATTTTCTTTTACTTTAATTGCCTCAAGGACATCTTTCTCTTTTTTCCAAGAAAGAGAGTGTTCTTAAAGTAAAAAAAAAAAAAGCTTATGTTAACACTACATGAATGTGACAAAAGCCAACTCATTTGTACAAATGCCTGTCAGACTTCATATTTAGACTCCAGGCACTTTGACAGAGAATCTCTTACTGACAAACATATCTGGCCTTTGCAAAAGGAAGGAAAAGGAGAACTGGATGAAAAGGGGGAAAAAAAAGACCTCTCTTCAGACTTTAACAAATAAGAGAGATTCTAATCAACACTAACTTCTGCTAATGGCACCATCCATTTAATTAAAGCTGGCTTACAGACTGGCACCATATTCATCATTTACACCTGGAAATAAACAGGCAAGATAAGCTGCAAAACAAAACTCAATGGAAATTTTATCTTATTATCTGTCAGTACAAGTCCAGAACAATATCAAGTGATTTTGGTTTCAGGATGGCCTCAGATTCTACTATGCCATGCTCACATTGTTTAGGGCTGCCACAGAGGCAATCCTTTCTCCATACAGAGAAAGCCCCTGAATACCCACATTAACACAAAGTGTATAATCACTTTATTTCATTTTTGACATCAAGTGTTTGAAGAACATAGCTCTAGGGAGTAGCTAAAGCTTCCCAGTTATATTCAGATTTATCATTATTAAGAAGACTATAAAAAATAATTTCAGACTTACCTTTTACTTAACCATTCAGAAATTACTTCTTAGAGACCTGGCTCTCCAATGGCCTTCCCTCAAAGAAAACTTTGCAAGCTTAAGGACAGAGGCAGAGCTGTTGTCCTTCCTCCTTTTCTGCAACTGATACTTCTATGAAGTGAGCTTAAGTGTTGTGAGAAATACTGGGTACACAGCGCTGGAGCTGTGGAAGCTGCTGCAGAATACTTACTGAAACCAACAGGCTAGTGCTCCAATGAATGTCTAAAAACTGAGATTGAAAATACTCTATACGTAGAGAGAGAGAGGTCAGAAAATTGGTGGTGATACAGCTTTCTGAAAAGCACTTTTCAGCCCCGACAATGATTGCTTTATGCAATGCCCATCAGTGTGACAATAAATATTTTTGTTTGAGTTTCTTTCAAAGATCGTAGTATAAAATAATATAAATATAATATCAGAGTGTCGTGGTTTAACCCCAGTCAGCAACTCAGCACCATGCAGCCGTTTCTCCCTCCCCCTCCCAGTGGGGTGAGGAGGAGGAAAGGAAAGAAAACAAAAGTAAAACTCGTGGGTTGAGATAAGAACAGTTTAATAACTAAAGTAAAATATAATACTAACAATAGTAATAATGAAATAATAATAATAGTAATGAAAAGGAATATAACAATAAAAAGGAAGGCAGGGGGGGAGAAAAAAAAAACAGTGATGCACAATGCAATTGCTCACCACCCACTGACAGATGCCCAGTTAGTTCCCAAGCTGCGATCCGCGCCTCCCGGCCAACTCCCCCCTGTTTATATACTGGGCATGAGGTTCCATGGTATGGAATACCCCTTTGGCTAGCCCCCTGCCCCGGCTCTGCTCCCTCCCAGCTTCTTGCACACCTGCTTGCTGGCAGAGCATGGGAAACTGAAAAGTCCTTAAGATAAGCGCTACTTAGCAACAACTAAAACCTCAGCGTGTTATCAACATCATTCTCACACTAAATCCAAAACGCAGCACTGTACCAGCTACTAAAAAGAGAGTTAACTCTGTCCCAGCCGAAACCAGGACACAGAGCTAAGGTATTTTATCTGCGACAGTGATGCCCCCTACGTGCCCAGACCTAAAGTCAAAAGATCTGCCAAGTGTCTCAGTGAAGTTTGTTACTTTCCCCTACATTGAGTGTCTTTTGCACTCCTCCAGATTGTTTCCCTTCCAACTGCACCTCACTTACTTACACCTCAACCTTAAGTATCATAGGTAACTTTCAACTTTTCTGCCAAGTCTGACACTCCATTCAGCCAACATGCTAGATAAAACAGCATCCTGAGCCTTTGGGAAAGCTTTTGGCATACCCATGCCATTACTGAGCATAACAAAAAGTTAGAGGATATCATGCTTACAATGGAAGCAGAATGTTTTGGCAGAAAGAGACCTGGAAAATTAAGTAACTGAGACAGAAAAAAGAAGTACATGGAAAGGGGTTCAAAGTTCAGTGGACAGATGTGAAAGCTAGGAAACTAGAAATAAACAGAACATGAGGATCACTCACTGGACAAGAAGCACAGGGAATAATTCCTCCAAAAAGGGATTTGTAGTAAAGTCAGTAGCTTCCAATGAGGGCATGTGGGATTCCCTGAGGTCAGTGAAAGTTTTGCCACTGAGATCAGAAGTATCTGAAGTTTCATGCCTGGAGGCTTGGCATTCCTCTCAAGAGTGGTTTTTTTTTTACAGTGATGAAATTTCCTTGTTAGAGCAAAGATCAGACTACTGCATTTGTCTGAGCCAGCAGCAACAAGAATGTCTCTGGAGAAAGCAAAATACTACATTAGTGTATCAGAAAAAAAAAAATGTTGAAAGTACGTTTAAGTGGCAGGTGTTTACTCTTAAAATTCCACCATAATTTTAATTTACATCAGCTGTAGCACTTAGTGGTTATTTACATCCAGCAGTAGGTCAACACATCATTTTTGGTACCAGTTAGCACATTTTCAAGGCTTTAAAGAACTGCCAAGAACTGTAATAGGAGGAAGTCCACTAGTTTCTAGCTCAACTCTACTCTACTGGGAAAAGTCCTAATCTCCCCACTGGGAGAAGCGCCCAAGTTGTTGCTGTAATAAATATTAGTTTACAAATTCTGGATGAATTATAGCAATGCAGAGTAAATTCATGGTATTGAAAGACTTCTATTGTCTCAGCTCTTTTTAGTTTTAAGGATCTCTATCAAGACAAAAAGCTATCGTGTCACTGACTCAAATTCAAGCAGCAACACGATTTCAATGTCCCTAACACTTCCTAGAAGCTGCAAGGTTTAAAAACAAGTTACATTTTGATGAGGGGTCTGCTACACAGGACACCTGCATTAGGTACCTACAGGCCGGTTGCAGACATATCTAGTGTGTCTAGAGAATGACCCAGCAGCATTGTACACTTGGCTGTAATATTATATAGGTTAGTACTTCCTACACTAAACTAGTGTTGCAGCTTGAGGCATTCAGGCTTCAGTTTGCTCCCTGTTCAATGCCCTCCTTTGGAGGTAACATGAGCTGGCGCCCAGAGACCAGCACTGCTCCCAGCCACAACACAGGGATGCAAGAGAGTGAACATGACTATGCCCACACACGAACATCCTTCTGCACTGCTGAAGCCCGAAACATTTGCCATGACCTCAAGCACTTTGCTGTAGGCTGCTCAGCCAGAGTGCAGCAGAGCAGGGCGCTGGATCTGAACACCACTTGGATGTCACTTTATAATGAGTAGCATTTTAGGTAGTTATTAAAACTGGGAAAAAAGGAACCTAAATACCATTATCATTTGCTCTGATGAAGGCAAGCTGTAGCTGCAAGTACTTGTCTGACAAATTACATGGCATAGCACATTCAGCATTGTTTTTAAAAATCATCAGACCTGAATTATTTCTAACTAAAGGAGAGTTTATAACTTTGAATGGCTTCTGTCCAAAATTAGAAGATTTCCATTTTAGAGAGATGAAAGTACCTGTGGTTCTCAATAAAATAAAATAAAATAAAATAAAATAAAATAACACCTTTCAATTTCATTTACAACAGTCACAGAATAAAACAACACTGACACAGGGCTCTCTGTCAGCTGCTTTCCAAACATTTTACAAAGGAATGGAAGCATAAATGGGTGAGGAAGAATGAAGCAAAGCAAAAGCAGGTACATGCCTGGATCGGGTGCAGGTGTCCAGGTGTTGGCAGTGGGGGTATTTAAGAAAGGCCAAAAACACCAGACAGAGAGAGGGAAAGAGAAAAAAGAAAAGAAGTGTAAAACAGCAGCATGAACACCAAGGTCTGAGGAGAGGCAGGAGGAGGTGCCCCATGGCAGAGCAGATGTCCACACTGCAGCCCATGGAGATGAGCCCACGCTGTAGCAGTTTATGAAGGACTTTATCCCATGGGAAGGACCCATGCTGGAGCAGGGGAATGGTGTGAGGAGGAAGGAGCAGCAGAGAGGAACTGTTATGGACTGACCACAACCCCCATTCCTCATCCCCCTGCACTGGCTGGCAGGGAAAAGAGGTAGAGGAGTGAAGTTGAGTCTGAAAAAGGGGTTGAGGGAAGATGTTGTTTTAATTTTTGTCTTTGTTTCTCACCATCCTACTCTACTTTTAATTGGCAATAAATTAAATTAATTTTCTTCAAGTCAAATCTGTTTGGCCCAAGACAGTAACTGGTGAGTGATCTCCCTGTCCTTATCTTGACCCATGAGCTTTCTCATCCTATTTTCTCCCCCTGCCCCGCTGCAGTGGGGTAGTGAGAGAGGGGCTGGGTGGGAGCATGGCTGCGTGCCAAGGCTAACCCACCACTACAACTTACTGAAGGTCACATAGCAATTCACAGTAGCAAAGCCAAGAACAAAAACCAGCACTCTGGCTTCCCAGTCCAGTGTATGTTATTGTTAGCCAGCTCTCTAACCTCCTGGATATAGCTGCAGGAGGACAACCCAATTCATACAGACTTGCACAGGAAACATCAACAAGGTACAGAGAGTAGCCAACAAGAGCCCTGAGGCTGTGACTAATCCCTGACCCCAGGCAGCCCGTCAAACTTCAAAGAAAGCATTGCATTGGCACAGTATGGCTGGGGCTTAAGAGGCCTTACAGTTGATTTCAGTAAGTGCTTTTGGCACTAGCCACATCAGAAACATTTCATGCAAATAGTGTCTGCAGAGTGTCAAGAAGTCATGTCAGAATAACGTTATGTTATTTTTACACTTGGTTTTATCATCGCAGTTTGCTCTAAAGACCTAGCTGTTGTAGAAAGTAAACCTTACACAAGAGAGTAGGGGAAAAGCAAAAACCTTTCAAAATTTTTTTTCCTATTGAAATTTTCACATGCCTTCTGAACCACCACCCTGTAATCGTCTCTGACTTAAGATACAGAAATTTTTAACTTTTGTGACATACAGTTGAAAAACAGTTTCTTTCTGGATCAGAAGAGGCAGAAAATAAACCACAGTCAAAGTATACTTGTATATTTAAAGTATATTTAAAGTAACTATAATGGAATTTCACTAATATATCTACAGTAAGTACTTTTGTGGAAGAACTCCTCATATTTATACTGGATTTTGGAAAAATTCCAATTTATATTGGAAAATGTCCCATTTACATTGGAAAAAAAAAAGTGTTTTTTTTTCTCCTCTCTAGTGCCATGCTAATTGGCTCTGTTCCAATTCAGTACACCGTCCAAAAAACCCACAAAATACCCCAATCACCATCTCTATATATCGATACACACAGGGCTTCCAAAAGAACTAGTAAAAATCACATTGGCATGGACAGGCGTTCTGGTCTAAAGGCGTTTATTGGCTTTTTGATCTGCATGAGCTACCCACTAGGACAGAACAAGCATGAATCAATAGTGGCACATAGCTGCAAATGGTCAATGACCACATCAATTGTCTTATCATTTTTTACATTTCCCTGTGAGCAGAGGCAAAGCCAGTTATTCTGCTAAAGCAAGTTGTCAGGCATTTATTCCAAACGTCCCATAATTTCAGGATCTGTTTGTTTTAGCATGTGTGTTGTGCCCTACTACTAGGGCACAAATGCTTGAACGTTTTATCAGGATGCATAAGTGGTAGCAACTTACCCCATGGCAGACAATAATGTAAAAAAGTATATTCATGGACTGAAGTTGCACATTTACGAGGCCAAGGCAAAAGTGATCAACTGTTTCAGTACTTTTGCCTCATGCACCTCTGGCTGTATTTCAGCATTTTCAAGGCTGCTTACAAAAATAATAAGATGTGTTACAGCTGTAGTAACACCTGAGAAGAGAATAGCTGTTTTGCACAAGTTTTCCTTTCCCCAAATAAAAATGGCCAGTTAACTTTTTACAGACGTATTTCTATAACAATCACTTGCAGTGTAAGGCTATTACCAGCAATATTCTTGATCCGATTAGCATCACAGAAGTATGCTGTGCTTTGTATCACACTGTACTACACCAACAAAAATTAAAAGACATTAATGTATTTCTGTGGAGGTATACTGGAACATGCAATCAGGACATGTAATCACTCTCACAAATTAAATATTTTAAGATGCATTCTCAGCAGACTAACAAACACAAATTAATCTTAAATCTTTGATCTTGTTTGAATCCTCAGGCTATAGAAAGTCTTTGATTTTATACTGACATGTAAGAGCTGTGAATTAGAACAGGCCATAGAAAAGTGGCTACAGAATCAAAATAAGTTTGGTCATGATAAGCTTGTGCTGACTCTACAAGACAGAGTGCATAGCCAAGAATTAGAGAAAAGAATAATGTTGGAGTATATGCTAATGAGTTGGAAAAGATCTAAGATCAATAGTGATGAAGTTTTTACAGTAAAAGCAGAAAGAAAGGCATAGACACTGAACTCCCTAAGTAATCCAGTGATGATAATCTCATCTGGTTTTGAATTTAAAACAAACAATATTCATTGCCCAAACATCTCTAGCAAGAAAATGCATGTTGCTCTTTCTATTTTATTCATAACAGTTCCTAACAGGTGATACTTCATTCTTGCTCTTCACAAGCAAAACTGGGCGGGGGAGAGGGGGGGAAGCTTTCAAAGTTCCTGTCTTTGCTTTTTTGAGTAAAATATAAGTCGCATGGGGGAATACAAAATAAAGGACAGCGTTTTCCATCTGCCACTTGTATTTCATCAGATTATACTGTGAATTCAGATGTGACACTATTCCCCAGTACAGCTATAATATAAATGCACTCTGTTCATTATCTGAAAGTTAAGCAATACATTTCTAAGTTTTGAGAGATGCTGTTGATCCAGTAAAGCTCCAGACTAGCTTTTTTACTTGTATTGAATAGCACGCCACGATCTAGGTAGCCCTGCTCGCCTTGATGGGGAGCAGAAACACAGATTTGGAAAAGGAAAGACTCTCATTCTCAAGTAAGCATGCTTAAATTAAATGAACATCAGCTAACTGAGGAGCGGGAGAAGCTTAAAGAAAAATGGATTGCTCAATACTAAAAAAGGGTAAAGAAAGAGATGAGTAAGAATTATATAATCTAGTTCTCCCTTGCTTGAAGTTTTTGCCTCAAAAAATATTCCAGCTGTTAAAAGCGTGTAGCTGGCAAACTCTATGTTTCCCTAAGCACAAAATAATTTCTCAGCTTACCTGTTGTGCCTCTTTGTCAGCTCAGAGGGGTCCTGTTCTGACAGCTTGTCTTTCAGCTGTTGGGAGCAGCAAGACTTTCCGTGAAGGGCTCTTGCTCCTAGGATGTGGTGACCGACCGTAGGCTGTGACCTCCTCTACCACTCACAGTCTTCTTGCTTGCCTGTGCCTGTGTCACTGCAAGAGTTCCTTGTGGGAGGGAGTGCGAGAGGGGCAAGACCTGTGGGTTTATTTCACTGACTCCCCATTTCCAGCTGAGGCACTATCCTGTCACTTCATGTTGCACTCTCTTAAGGTGGATGAAGCAGCAGGTGAAGAAGAAAATGATCATTTGTACACAAGGCTTAAGGTTTAAAAAGAAATACTAATAAAGTCTTCTGAGACATAAAAGAACAGCTTTCAGAGTCAGTCAACTTCTGCTGCTGAGAGGAATTGGAAAAAAAACCAGAGAGGAACTTCTGTGCTTACAGGGGAGATACCTGACAGGAAAGCAGCTTATTGAAGAGGAGGGGACTGGCTAGAGAAACATTTGCATGACCGACAGCATGGAGTGCCATTTTCCTTTTGATTCCTTTTCTTTCTTCTGCACAGTGAAAGGGACACCTGGATACAAAAATAATGCACAGCTAGTTGTCTTCATGTCCTTAAGAGATGACGTCTATTTGCCTTTTAACCCAGCTCCAACAAACAGTCATTTCTAGGTATAGTTTTGCTATGCTCCCTGCTTCTGTATTTGAGGATTACTCTTGTATTTGACATGTCACAAAGCATACCGAGTTTGTAATATTTTGGTTTTACAAAAGAACAGATCATTTAACTATAAAACTTTTCCTCTTGCTTTTGGATAAAACTTTAATTTGCTTTTGGGTAATCCTGCATTTCTGTCCCTTTCATTGGAGAAAGGTCAACTAGAAAGGCACTGTGACCCTTAATATCAATACTATTTAGTAAGGGACAGTTTTTATCATTCTTTGCTACCCTTTTTGTGTTAAGTGTCCTCACTGATTTTAGTGGGGATGCTTAATCAATGGAAATCCTCAGTGGGCAGGTAGAGTGAGCTATGCAGAGTCTGGTCATAAGTAGTTATTTAAAGCTGAAGGAAAATGTTGGCTTGAGGTTCAAAGACCAGTCTGCCATTTATCCCCAATTCAACTGATCAAGCACAAACACAATCTTCCCTTAATCAGCTACAGCTAAAAAGTAGGCAGGATGGACAAGGAAAATAAATTACCTTTTTTTATTAGAAAAATCAGTTCGTTCTTGACTTCCTCACCAAGTAAACAATACAGATTGTTGTGGATTTCACTTACTTTTGTAATGTCCCCATTCACTTTAAAGTGCTTTGTATGAAGTCAAATCCTGTCAATGTTGTGCAAGGTGGACTGCCATTATTTTTCAGATAAGACAACAGTCAACTTCGTGGTGGAAAAAACTGTTAACAGAATACTGCTTAAAGACTCTCTATTTCAATAAGTCACACAGGCTTTTTTTACTTTTAATGATCATAGGTTTTATTTCCCACAGTAATTAATAGATTCATTTCTCCTTGAGTCCAGTCAATTTTCTGTATATTTTTAGAACAACAAATTGTGTATCATCTCTGTGGGTACAGTCTTGCCAGTATGAGAATCCATCACTGATGTTATAAGATCAACCTCATCTAACTTTTCATGTAGCTTTGCTTTTTTCTTAATTGCATCCAGTTACTGTCCTTCGAAAGAGTACTGGACATTCAGAACATGCTCAATTTCATGTCTCAGCACACATCTTTATTATCAAGTGGGATGATGGCCTGCTGGTGTTAAAAAGTTAATAGTCTGACATAATTTTGAGGGGAGATGAACATCACAAGTGGGCATGGAAGCTACAAGTGCAAATAAGGAATGAATAATGTGTTTTCTATCTTATGATGCAGCTTAAAGAGTTATATATTACAATGCAAATATACTTTGGAGTAGAAATTAGGAATATGTAATTCTCCAGCTACAAATATTGACAAAGAACAGCTTGGTATTTTAGTCCAGAACCTCTAGTTCTGACAGGACTGAAGGGAGTATGATATAAAAACATTAGTCAGAGGATACCCCATGTAAGCAATCTAGTGAACAAGAGACCTAAAAAAGGATCCCAAATTATTTTAGAGAGAATGCAGTACATATATTAGCTCCCTTGAAATTACATTGCCAAATAATGCACTGCATTTCTTGTAAAAGCTTTTGACTTCACGTTTCTTTCTAGGCAAAAAAGCTTAATTTCGAAGTATTTGTTAAGTGTCATTCTGCTTATTCATTTTATGTGGTAAGCGATGCACAGAACGCAAAGTAAAAGAACTGAAACTAAAGTGGTAGGCTTACAGGAGTAACTACTGTACTAAAGGGAATTTGATAAAGAGAGTGAAAGAAATGGGCAGAGAAAGGAACAGATGGCTTGAAGACCTACCTGGTTTTCTATGCAAAATCCACACGATCAGACTGCTTCAGAAAACAGTTTGTCTAACCTGTCCACCTATATACAGTCAACAACACCTACAGTTAGAAAGCAGCTCCTGTTATAAAATGTAAGTCCTTCCTTGCAGATTGTGTTAGTTTCTTCCTGTCCTTCCCTGCAGAGGACTTACTTAGGGAACCGTCACTGTTCCCCGCACGACAGCTTTTGTGCCTCAGGCAGCGTTGCCCAAACATATTCTTCCTGCTGCTCTCCTCGTGACTCTCTGCAGTGTTTTTGTTTCTTCAAAAAGGAGCACATCCTACAGCTGAACTTGGGTAGCCCCAGACAGAGCAGCACTGTTATTTCCCCTCCTTCCTTATAACCCCCCCCAGTGAAGTGCCACAGAAGAGTGTTTGCCTTTTTAAGGCTGGCATCATGTTATTGACTTGCATGATTGTCTGCCTTATAAGTGTTCTCTGATCAGCGACTGAAATCACTAATGGCAATATCCAGTTAAACAAGGCCTGGGAGAGATCACCGAAAGCGCCTCAAGCCTTTTCAGTTTCATACCGAACCATGACAATCACTCAGATAATAACTGTTTTCTAACCCATTATGTTTAGAAAAAAATCATTATATTACTGTAAAGAGCACCTCACAGAGTATTCTTCGACTTGGTATGAAGGCAGGACAAGACACATCTTGCTTCACCTTCTTCCTCAGTAAGCCAGCTGCTTTGACAAAGAAAATCACATTAATATCACTATTAGATCTTAAAAATATTCATGCTGGCTTTTTTTGGGTTGTTGACTTTTTAAATTGGCTAATTTAATTTATTTATCACATGATTTACACCCGAGGTTTTAACAAATTGAATTAACTTTTTTATCGGATCTTTCCAAGGATCAGAGTTAGGATGATGAGCCAGTACTTTTCTAGTTGCTCCTCCTTAAAAGACTAAATGTTATGTCATCATTGTCATGAAACTTATTAGGTAACTAATTATTAGTTACCTAACCAGTGAAAGAAAAGAATAGATCTTCCATAGTTAGTGAGTATACCTTCCATTGCCTTTAATGAGCAGAAAAAAAAATGCTGCAGGATTGGAGCTTTCATTGGTTGTTGGTATTTTACTGTTGATAGATAATATAGATGTCTGATTTAATAATGCACTGCTTATGCATCTGAGTTACCATAGCCATTAAACATTAAAAAGCATACTAAATCCTGAAAAAAAAGAAATAAGCTCATCATCATCTATGTATAAATACACACACACGTAGGACAGCTAAACAGAAGATACCGAGTTGATAAACTACGGTTTTCCACTTCCTACTCTGCAAGTTTCAATGGACAAACTCCATGCCTTCCCCGTGAGTGCCAGGGAAAGCTTGTCTCTCCGATCCCGTGTTGCTCAGCTGCAAGCCTGCTGTGGCTCGTCTGTGGGTCCCCACACCACCTGCCTCCCTGGCACCCTGTGGAGTGGCTGCGCTGCTTTCCTCTGGCTTCACCAGCTGCAGCAGCTGGGCAAGGACAAGGGGAACACCACAGCTGTCAGTGTGTTAAATACCAGGGGTTTTGGTACAGAGCCTCCTGGAAACAGTGAGTTAGCAGCAGCGTAGCTCAAAACCTGACCCTTTCTCCTTCTTTGTCTCGAATCTTTGCTGATACTTCTCCATTCAAAAAGTGTAGTTTTTGAAAAGCTGCTTGTGAAACACTTTATCAGCAGATTGCAGGAATGTCTACCTCTGGGAATTTGGTAGAAGGCCATATTTTCTCTTCTATTGCTGGAGCCTCAAGCTTGTTAATATTAACTGCTGTTAATGTAACTTTAGGCCAGCTAATCTGTTTTTGTGTCATTCTGTTGTGGTTTAACCCCAGCCAGCAACTAAGCACCATGCAGCCGCTTCCCGCTTCCACCTCCCAGTGGGGTGGGGAGGAGGGAAAAAAAAAGTAAAACTCATGGGTTAAGATAAGAACAGTTTAATAACTAAAGTAAAATAAAATACACTACTAACTAAGAAGAAGAATAATAATATAATAATAGTAATGAAAAGGAATATAACAAAAAAAAAGAAATAACACCCAAGAAAAGACAAGTGATGCACAATGCAATTGCTCACCACCCACTGACCAATGCCCCAGCAGGGATCTGCACCTCCCAGTCAGCTGCCACCTATTTATATACTGGGCATGATGTTCCATGGTATGGAATACCCCTTTGGCTAGTTCAGGTCAGCTGCCCCGGCTCTGCTCCCTCCCAGCTTCTTGCACACCTGCTTGCTGGCAGAGCATGGGACACTGAAAAGTCCTTGACTTAGGATAAGCGCTACTTAGCAACAACTAAAACCTCAGCGTGTTATCAACATCATTCTCACACTAAATCCAAAACCCAGCACTGTACCAGCTACTAAGAAGAGAGTTAACTCTGTCCCAGCCGAAACCAGGACACATTCTCACTTACTAAGTTGTGTAATTTTTTTCATCTCACCTAGTCTTCATTCTCACTTATTTCCGCATTGCACTGAATTTTCTTTAAGTGCTTCCTCTTCACCTTTGCTGCTTTGCATTTGGCTTTGGGCTTATTTGAATTTTTTTGTTTTCCATCTAAATAAGTTGCTTTATTATTAGTTTGTATCTCGCATTTTGATTGTCAGCCTATTTTTACCAAATGGCTTTCTTTCCTTTGCTTAATTCAGGAATATCTTGTGTTAATAAAAGTGTACAAAGGAACTGTTTAACTTGTGGTTTCTATGAAACTATATGCAGATAAAAACTGTAAGTTAATAAAAAATGCAAAGACCTATATTTTAAGTAAATGTTAGCTAAGCAAAGCCATCTAAAGTGTGCCAGATACATAAGGGAGAAAGGAAGCTTATCAAAATATGTTTTGTATTGAAACTCATTGATTAGCAGTGGAAATAATACTTACAGTTAAAGAATTAAACTGGTTGTTCTTAGGCACTGCCTTTTGTAATAAAACAGCTAGTAGAAGTTTTCAAGAAGTGGCTAAATAAACTGAAATGAGAAAATTATCTTTTTTTCTCCTGTTGCAGAGGTGACACTTTCAGAGGTGGTGTAGTGCTGTAGTAAAATATTCTTTGCAGTTAACCCGTAATACTGATCACTTCTTTCCTTTTAATGTTCAGCAGCTTATGTGTTCTGATTGAATAAAGTTGAAATTAAAAGATGGTAATCTCAAGCCTTGCCAAATTGCTATAATATAAACTTCCATGTCTTTAAAACTTAACTTTTTTTTTTCCAAAAAAAGTAAATAAAAATAGATCACCTTGGCCGAAATGCCTTATGTTTCTACTAAACTGTCAGTACAAAGATATCACTTCGTTCTGGCCTATCAATTACGTTTATCAAGGAAAGAAGCTGAAAAAGTTGCATAAAAAGTACACATTAAATTAGCTTAATGATAGGAGTAGATGATTGACTGCATTGAAAATCAAAGTAGTGTTCTTCTCAACTGATACATCAACATAGCTAGGTTTCCTTTGCTGACAAAATAATTATGGTACAATGTATCCCCCTCTCATACTCTGTAGGGAATTGCCAACAGCCCATATGGAAGCTAATTTACTGCCTAAAAGGAGAATATTGATTTGGATTTGTGGGGGAGTGCTGATTTATTTATTCATTTACCCATGGTATACCATGGTAGGGATTGGATTATGGCTACAGGTTCAAGGTCTTGTCACACCAGTGCTCTGAGAAACAACCAATTTGTCCAGCTCCTTGTCAAAGTCCCTGTTTGTCCACACTGTCAAACCACTAGATTGCCTTCCAGTGAACGCTGGCAGTCCCTGAGGAACAAAACCTGGCAAGGCACCCCATCCTCCCAGTTACCCTCCAAACCAGTAGTCTGCATAACCTGCATTCGCAGATGCCCCCTAAAAAGTATGCCAAAAATTCCTACTGCATAGCCCAAATGATCACCATGCTATATTGCACTCAATTCCTTTGAGGTCTCATTCAAAATGCTTTCTCATCCCCACCCCCAAGCCAGCATCTCTTTCTTCACGAAGAACACACTACACTAGTAACTGTTGACAGCTGTGCAAAAAGCATTGCCATGCTCATCTCTGCATGGGGTAAGAGCATGCACAGAGGTACAGTTTTGGCAAGAACACCTGAAATGTATCTAGACAAAGATCAGTCTTGGGGTGGACCACATAGGGAATACATAGATTGCAGGCAAGTGCTGAATCAGACTGGATAAGCTGAAAGGGCTATCATGAAGTCCAAAAAGAGGAATAAATGCCCAAAGTGAAGGTGGCAAAACATATCTTGCTTCATGAACAAAGTGTTCTTGGAAGTCCTAAGCAGAGAGCACAGGCTATTCTTGACGACACTACAGATTTTAGCAGAATAATGGCAGTGCAGGTAGAAAAGAACCAAGTCCTAAGAGGCCTCGCTAATTAGGATTTTAAGTACTTGGCAGGAGGAGTACACAGAGTAGCCTCCTTTTAATCCAAAAAGCTTTGCATTAATTGGGAAAAATAAATCAACTTTGCATTACCAAGGGAAAAGATACAAGCACAGAGTTCCTCGTTAGCTAGAAACACATGTAGACTAAAAACCAGTTTTCTTTTGGTAATGGGTATTTTGATAAGCATCAGCCTCTAGCCACGAATCCCTGTCCCAGCAAAGAGGAGAGGGACCTGCATTGCAATTGCTTCTTGTCCCCACAGTCATTCCTGTTGCAGGAGTCAAGCCTGCACTGCCTCAGCAGCAAACAGCATGTTGGCAAACATTTCTCAGTAACTCACCAGAGGCTGGAATTTAGCAGGATTAGAAAATTATTAAAGAGCTCATGTGAAGAGCAAGAGACAGATTATTTTCAACTAGAAAACCTCACCAACTCCCATGGTCCCTCCAGCATTAACCCAAACAGTGGAGAGCATACTGTCTTCACAGCATGCAGCAATCAGTTCCTAGGAAAGGATCAGCAGTAGCTACAACAGATCTGGGAGCAACAGCACCTTGCTGAGGAGCACTCAGCCCTTGTCAGCTCTAAAAAAAGGGTGAGATTTCAGAGGCCAGGCAACACAAGAGATTTCTGGCACTGAAGAGGTCCCCACCATTTCACCCACAGCGCCCTGGAACACTATTGTTCTTTGCTGACCTCAAAGTTCATCAGAAAATGCTTCTGTGACACATCTACTGTGGGCACTTGACAGGCAGTAGGTGGGGCCACAGGGTGCAGCCGTGCCCCAGTGCTAGGGAAAACACAGAGGGCCAGAAGGGCATGTGGCAGGAACAATGGGGATACTCTCGGTAGTGGCCAGATTGCGGCTGGGGTGTTCTGGAGGTGATGGCATAGTTTTTGACAAGAGATGGTCCTCCAGTCCTGCTAGCCTTAGTGGGACAATCGCTGGGAACAACAGAATGAAACAGTAGAATGTGGCCAGCGACAGGATAAAGCTGTCCATTAAAATTCTTATTTAGGATTAGAAATAATTTTGAGAAAATACTTATGAATGTAATAAATCCAGGAAAGCAGATATCACAATGCAGAAAGAAATTTATTTCAGACAAAAATAACACAGGAAAAAATAAGTTCTATACATATTGCTGTGTTCTAAATTAACCTATCAGAGAAAACAGTAAATGTTTATTGATAAATGAATGAAAACATCTCCATTCAGTGATGAAAAGCAATGAAAACAAGCAAACAAAACATTCAACTAAAGAAAGAAAGGTAAAATACTGAAAATATTACCCTGTAAAGTCTGACATGAAGCAATTTAATGTGACTGTCCAAATCTAGCAACACTTATCCCAAAAGGAGACATGAAGAGAGAGGAAAGCACAGTTAAGCCACAGATCACAGGAGGCACAACTAGACTTCATCCAGTTGAAGGCAAAGACACATGTGAGAATAGTCTGGAATAAATTGGGACTGTTTAATTAGAGAAAGGAACAAGAATGGGTGCAAAAGCAGTGAATGACTAGGACAAGACAAAGTTAAGCATATCACAAAACAGATAAAAATAGACTTTTTCCTACAACTTAGTCGACGTCTGGGACTGCAGGCCACAAGACAGCAAAAACCAACTCTTGGTGAGACTCAGAAAGTCTTTACAATGTAGCTAATGAGAACATCCATAGAGTTCATTTGCAAACAAAATGGAGCAGATTTGAACCCCTGTTTTTCAAGACAAATGGTTATTCCAGTAACTATCCATTGAGTAATTTCTGGCAATTTCCCCTGAAACACTGTTAGTAGCTGCTATCAAAAACAATACTAGATTGGATTAATTATTCATCTAATTCGGAATGGCAATTGTATTCCGTTGTAAGCATAACCCTATTTATGTCCTGCTGTTTGTTGCATGCTACTCTGGTGTTTTTCTGGAACTCACGACCCTCAGCTGTTTTTTCTATTGCCTCCTTTTTGGTTTTAATTGGATTTGATATCTTGAGGTATTTTGAAAAAAAGGCAACAGCTGATAAATGCTGTTCTAAAACCAGTACTCACAAACATGTAGTGATGTAGCAAAGCCAAAGGTGTTGCAGTATTTCTGTCCACTGCAGGTCTTCAAAGTTGAAATGTACCAAAGTTAGCAATTTAAAAAAAACTAGGAAAAAAAGACAGCATTGCAGCATGGACACAAATGAAAAAATATTCTATGTACAGGCTATAAATTGTGGCAGCCAATGAATGGGAAATCTGCCTCTTGGTCCCAGAAAACTTAAAACATTTCCCATTCTGCATCAGCAATATTTCTGTTTTTTCTGAGAAAAAAAGAAAACTGGAAACAAACACACAAACAACAACAACAGGAAAAGAGAATAAATGAGATCAGAAGAAGTAATTGCTGGTTAGTTACAACACTTACCCATGATGTTTCTTCATGTTCATTCAACTGACTGCTCAGTCATCCACCCAGTGCCTGGAAGAGGAATATGTTCACCACTAGACTTGTTCTGGGTTGGGTAACTCTTGATATTGCCTGTTGAAGCTGTTCCTCTGTGTCAGTATATATTCCATTTGCAAGGCGGCTCAGGATGGGAAGTCTTCAGCATCCCTGACATGTGCCCTAATGTGGGTTAGAGAGAAATCTGGTCTCAGATACTCTCTTTGAAATTCAGATATACATGGAAAATCTGGAATTTCTATGTGCTCAACTGCAGATGTAAAATATGAGCATATGCCTTCATAGCCCATGACTAATACCAAATGTGACTACCATTTAGCCACTCTACTTCTAGCCACTATTTCGTGAAAAGGAGCTACAGTCCCAGTCCTCCTGTCATGCCACTTTCTGCTGGGCCTTATAAAAAAAGCATGGGCCAGGACAGAGTGATCTCCTCAGGTCCCCTCCGTTGCTCTGCTCAAAGACTGCTACTGTGTCTGTCTCTACAGGCACTTGTTCATCTGTTCTCAGAGGTTCCCGAAAACAGACTATGGCCAACTTCACCAATCTATCTAGCACTCCCTCATTTTGTCACCAGAATATTTTTCTTACCACCTAATCTGAATGGTCCTTGCCACAGATTTCATCCCATTACATCTCGTTCCAGCAGGGAGAACAGATAAGTGTCATTGTGCAGCCATCTGTACATACGGAAAGACCATGTCCTCTCAGCTCCTGTACTTCATTTAACTGTTCCTCAGAGCTCATGTTTGCCAGAGAGGAGATCATTACCAACGCTTTCTCCTGGCCTGGATCTCCTCTGTCTGTGCCTTCCCCAACCTGTCAATGCCTTTCCTTAAACACCATACCTAAAACTGGACAGAGCAGTGCCAGGGAAACGTTGCCAGTGCAGTAGGGTACCAGGTGCCTTTTAGTGCAGTTTTTTCATTACCTTATGAGGCCTATGGGGCAGGAGTGTGCTACAGGATCTGAGCCCC
The DNA here is from genome assembly GCF_018139145.2 of Gymnogyps californianus. NCBI lineage: Eukaryota > Metazoa > Chordata > Aves > Accipitriformes > Cathartidae > Gymnogyps > Gymnogyps californianus. The sequence continues at coordinate 21,942,497 of NC_059500.1, forward strand.
AGCAATGACCTTTCCCTAGACATAACCCCCTTGCACTGCAGCTAAGAGGGCATCAAAAGCAAAGAGAACATTTGTAGTCAGATCCTTGCCTCTGAACTTTACTGGAAGGAAATAAAAAGTACAAGAAAGACACAGTGACAGATAACTTATTCTGAAAGCAACTGTCAGGGCACAATAAGAGTGTGTCAAGAGATGGGAGAGAGTAGGAGTCTGAAAAGTCCCAACTCCTACACAGACTCCCAGCTCAATCCCACCAGCACAGCAGTAGCAGAGAGAACAGACCAGAAAACTCAGCCATTTTAAAGCCCAGCCATCCTCTCTGCTGACGTACTGCTACCATGAGGCACTGTGCCAAGAAAGCCATCAGCCTGGCAGGATTTTTTCACATTCATTTAACAAACACATTCTGTGCCACTTGCACTGTCTGCTGCCCAGAGGTTAATCAAGAAAAGAAGGGTGGACAGATGGGAACACAACTCCCAGGATATCATGTGGAGGCAAGGCTAGGTCCAGTGGCTAAAGGGCATGAAACCAAAATCACAGTGGCCAGAAGGCTGTTAAAAAGCTGGGGCATCAGCGACAGGCCTTGCTATCAGCATCGCTCCATCACATTCCCCTGCCTGCCTTCCACCTACATCTCTTCAGGTCTCATATCCTTATTTCTTTTCTCTTCCCAACTGAAGGTTGACAACTGAAGTGAAAGAAAACCTCTGGCAACTGAACTGTAGATCCTGAATTGCTTTGTTGGAGAAACAGCATTATGGGTAAATTATTTTTCAGGAAAAAAATAATTTTAGGAGGTCATGGATAACTTTTTACTGAAAAAATAAGTACCCAGTACATGCTGTGACAGACTGAAATCCCCACAGCTCGAGTTGATGACTGTATTCAAGAGAGACAGCAGTGCAAGAAAAGCATCTGTGAATATCAACCAATGTTTATCACCTGATAGAAACCTTTGGTCATACCTTGAAACCAAGAAAGGAAACTGACAAAAAAACACCTCTTACCTACACCACCTCTTTATTTTCTTCTCAATAGAACAGGAAACACAAATGATCAGTTTTCAATGAGGGTCTAAAGCATTACACTAATACACCTTTTCAATTGATTAAATACCTCCATATGGGTGTGGTTACATGCCATGGAAATGATCATCAATGAAGGTACCTGAACACTGCAACAGCAACAACCAAGAAAAACATCCAGATTGCATCAGCCATTGCACTGTAGAGTATTATTACTGAGCTTGTAAAGACACAGAGAGAGTCTAAATCACTTGATGCGAGTGTGTCCCTAATCTGAGTGTGATTTCATCAGAAAGGAAATAGCAGAAGACAGAATAATAATAAACACATTTTCAATATCTCAAGATCACCCTATAAAACAATCAGTATATTCTGAAAATCCCCTTCTTTTAGGTCGATATCAACATACAGTTTAGCTAACAAAGTTCAGCTGTAAGTCAAATGATTACAGACATAACTAAGTTAATGAAATCATGCTTCGGCGCTCAGGATTAAATGTGCACTTTTTATGTTAAGCTGCGAGGAGTTCTAAATACATAAATATCCAGACTTCTCTTTAAGGGGGTCATCGCTACTTGTATTTCCTCCTTGCAACCATACCTAGCATAGATTGCGGACCTTCTAAATATCTCTAATAGTCTCACTGACAGCATCAGTCATTTCAGAATAGGTCAAGGCACCTAAGAGTTTTCTTACGCAGCCTCTACATGCTGTTTACTTTATTCTCACTGGACTGGGTAAGCTGATCAGTAGAACTTTAATCCGTACATAAATTTGCTAGTTATATTTGTATTCCCATGGGGAAGGAGCTGTACATTAGAGAAATTTGCCAAGTATAAAACAGTCCTAAACCAGAGAAATATAGATCCCTTATCAGCTTAAAGCATGCATAATAATTACAAATTTCAAAATTGATAAAGGGCTTAGAAATGAATTTTAGATTAGTTCTGATAACAAGAACACTTCTTAAAGATTTTAAATAGTTTTGTTAGTATTGTATAATTTTCTGAAGGTCAGAAAGAAATCTGTTTTCAGATCATTTGGGGGCTGCCAAAAAATTACTTTGTCTCCAAATTAATGATATATTCAGACAATTAAACAATTGTCATGACTATCATTATAGTCCCAATCTAAAACTGACATCAATTTTACTCAGAGATAGCTCTAATAGCTATCTTCATAGCTAATTTTGTCCAAAGAACATGAGAAAAAACCTTCTAGATTTGTTTCCCAGTCATTCCACTAGCAGCCGTCTCACTGCAGGTATCACGTGGATCACAACCACAGGGTAAATCTCAGCTCATCTTAGGTAACTCTCACACAGTTCTGCTGAAGAAGATAAGAGTCAGACATGAGGGTTATGGTGGGACTACAGAATTAAGTAAAGCAGATCCAACTGCACAGAGACTATGTGGAAGGGGAAGGAGGATCAGTCGCCATGTAGGTGTTAATCCTTCCTTATTGCTCTGCTAAAGACACGTGCACTGCAGACAACTTCACTGTCTGGGCTATGGCAGCATCAGCTAGCACACATAGTTCTTCTCAACACAGTGCCAGTGCCCATCTCAATATTTTGCCTCAGTCTCTCAATTTGTTTCTTAGATCTAAAGTAGACACAAATTAGTCGTCAAAATCCACTGAATCAAGAGCCACTGAGAATCAAGGAAAAACTCCAAGTTTAGTGGACTTTGTACCTATATGGCATACATTATTCTGTTCACGTGATTCTTACCCCCCATTAGCATTCCAGAGTTTAGGAGGATACACAGAAGATGACATTGCATTGTGGTTAAATGAAACTTTATCCATGTGAGCTGCTGACAGATACAGAGATATCTTATTTCCATCAGATGTGCGAAGGAATATGCATGTATGTGCATACGATTTGAGTTAGATAAAAAAGAGGTAAACACAAAAAGACCCTTAATGTCTGTGCAAAGCTGACCTGGAGAACACTCTGACATCCATTTCGCTGTTGTTCAGAAAGGAGCATTTCTAGTATGTGTAGCCATCACGCATATGTGTATGAACAAGCAGCCCTCCCTTCCCCCTCCAACAGATTTTCCCTATCGAAGTGCCATGCTGGAGTACATTATAATAGAGGTGCCAGACTGCCCTTCCTGGCATCTCAGCTTTCTGGTAACCTGATGCTGCATCCACATGTTGGGCATGTAATAACTACTCTATGCCATCTCGACAAACCTTCAACAGAAACTCTGGAATACAAGGAATTATGAGAACCTTAGAAAAAATTAAGTTTCCTTTGCCCTCAGGCTTAATATCTGTAGGCAACAATTTTGATTAGTAAACTCAAAATTTAGCATGGGTAGAATACAAGACTCCTTATATTTTAAGAGCATTTGAATTAAGAAGTTAAGACAAATCTAGTTCCACTCCTTCCTTCAATGGTGTTTATGCAGTTTTCCTGTCTGTAAGCAGGTGTTTTCATCAATGGTTATATCAAAGACCTTTTTGAGTTTAATATTTGCAAGCTATTCCCTTTTTTGTTTTGTTAGCAACTTCTCTTGTACATATTAATTACTGCAGACCTCTGCCAACATGTATTAATATCCAAGCACAGTCTCTTTCAAAGGGAAATGTCAAAGATTAAATTCAAATGAAGGATGACATTTCAGTTTGCATATTCCATATATAATGGTTCTTCTCTACCTTCTAGAAGCTTCAGCTGAGGAAAAATGTAATATTTAAAGAAAAATCCCAAACAGAAGGTTCACTTTTTTTGTGTGTGCAGTAGCTAGGTCTCCAAATCATCTTTCCAGGGGCAGAAAACCCTACATGACAAAAAATATCAGAAATTAAATTAAAATCTTTCAGGATACACATGCTTTACTTGCCAGGTGCTAACAGAGAACTGACAGAAAAATAATAAAATATATCTCATTCTTCTGCCCTTTTGCTCTTCCTGACAGCATGCTTGGGCAGAATGCATTAATAAGCACTTCTGCTTCTCCTAGATGTTGTTCACTGCTTTAGACTAATTTGCTCTCATTAGTAGTTTTCTACACACATGTCAGGAAGCAGTAAGGGCAGGCTGCTCTGCAAGGGAATGTGCACCAGGACCGAGCATCACAAGGACGGCAGAGGCAGCAAACCCACTGACAAGGGTAGAGGTCCACCACATCTGAATGAGGAGAGTGATGTGGGGCTGGGATAGTGACCCGGGTGGCCAAGGGACCTCTGTCTGCCACACCAGCCCCGGCAATGGTCCGAGGTCAATACAGAGAGCCAAGTCAGCAAGTCAGACTCAAGGCAGTATGGGACTAGGCACAGCATCCCTGTAACATAGCTCAGGCAGAGACCAAGGGCGAGAGCTCAGCTCAAAAGTAGATCCCGAGAGAAGGGAAGGTGAGATCCCTGGCCAGGGCTTCTCACAGCCGCACAGCTGCCCTGTCAGAGCTGGATCCCTTCCCAGGTAGCTGAACCTCCAGTAGCGGGGAGAGACTGCTGATACACTCAGCTCTGACACTACAGTCAGGGAGAGGAAGTCACTAGGACTACTTTGGGAGGGTGTATCGAAGAAAGCCATGAGAATCAAGATGATTATTCACAGACTTGAGTTTGCTATATGAAGAATTTGCAGTTTCATTGAAAACATTTTGGCAACCTGCAAGTTGAAGAACACTGATAAGCAGTAGTCTCAGGAGAGTTTTGGATTGAGTGCTCTCCTTTTTCTTGTGGTCTTCTCAATGGCCACGTTATACCCATACAGCCTTCTTTAAAGTTTCTCTGAAATTACAAAAAAACCCAACTGAAAATTATAGATAAGTTAGATCTGCAACAACTTAAATAATACTCTTAAGAGAAATGTCCTTGAGATTCACTCAAGTGAACATGCCTTCTCTTCGGCTGCTCTTCTCCTCTGGAGAGTCTTTGTGTCACTAGTACTGTATTTGACGGGAAAACCATGGAAAAGACAACAGCTGACTCAAAGAGTTAAGAATTATGAAAAAACAAGGTCTTGAAGAGACAAAGAGGGGCCTATCATGAGAAAAGGGGACTGAAACACAAACATTCTTTTGCTGTAATGCCTTAGACTTATACACTGGTAGAACTAGCACTCTGATGAGCTAGAAGCAGCTATGAGAGTCAATAGCCCTAATAGATTTGTCAGCACAGGAAAAATGATTGGCATGGCCATTCTGGGGTAACTAATGAGACGGTGATATTCAGACATAACATCCGTATATGAGCCCTACTAAAACTGAAAAACTACATAGCCAGGAATTAATATCCTTGTTTGGAACTACCCTGAATATCATAGTCATTTGATACACTCCATCAGTCAGTTTCCTGGTGTTAACAAGTCCCTGGATGATTTAACCAAGCATAACTTAGACATCACTTCTTGGTTTGATTTTATAACATAGCCAGTATTACTTCTCAGTGTATTTTCTTAACATTTGTAACCTTGGCTTGATATCTCAATAATATACAACATTAGCGGTGATATTTAGGTTCCCTGGTTCTCAGCGGGACTCAGAACTACTCCCACTAGCCATTTCCTAGCAAGCTGAAAGATAAGCAGTGACTAAACTCAAAATACAGAAGCTCAAAAGTTCTGCCTTACAAGCTTTGGGCATTCTGTAAATACAAACTGAAGACTAATTCCCAGTCATTTGTCTACAACATGTCTACAATATTCATGAAATATTGTATTGTATATATACAATTGAATAGAGCGTAGAAGAATCTGAATCACATTACAAAATTTAATAAAGAATCACATCATTGTTATAATGATAGCTCAGGAAGCCTCTAAAATATGTATTTATACTAATCAAATATCTCATATGTCTTATTTAAGATCTTGAGGTTTATATGAAATAGACTATTAATGACCAGCATCCATTCTTTTTTAAGCAATTTTCTTGTCACTTTTTAAGGAGTTTTATAATAAGAAATAGACCTTATTCCCTTGTCTGTGTTTTGTCTCAACAAAGCATATAGTCCCTATATTCGTTTTAACTGATAGATATTTGACATAACAGCTTTTTGTAGATTAGAATGTGTATTTGTTTTCTACTGCCATTGACTTTCCTTGTTCAGATGATTTTAATAAATTCTACTTCTGCTAGTTGATTTTGAGGGCTGCCTATTTTTAGAAGATGCAAAATGTGACCAATAGAGTAGAACTTCAGTGAGCAGCAACACCATGTTGCAATCAGAATAGCAGTGAAGTGCTGTTACCGTCAATATGGCTGAATGCCACTTTTAAAGGCCATTTGACTTTGATATTCCAACGAGAGTTGTATAAAACTGTATTATCTGCACAATGAATCGTATTTGTTCTTCCACCTTCCAGCATGTTTACCAGCCAAGCATCCAATATTGCCGACACTGAAACATACATACAAATCCATTGACTTTACATAATACATTAATAGGATTGTATTAAAAAAATCCCTTATATGCATGAAATGAAAGAGCAGGTTGTGAATGGGCCTTAGACCACAAACCAGAACAGTGGTGCTAGGCATCACTGCCCCTTCTGTGTCTGAACAGGACTATCCATAGCGTGTTCCCTCATTGGGAGGGAAAGGCAGAGCTCTCCTCCACCTACCTGGCCCCACTGCCCAGCATGCAGGCAAGTGGTAGAGGTGGGTCCATGGCACCTGCCGTACCATCACAGACAGCAGCAAAACCTACAATCCCCAAACATGCTCAGGTAATTATCTCTTCCCACAGCTCCCTGAGAGCAACTAAAATGTGAAGAGGAGTCTCCTGTGAAAGGTGTCAGGAGAGGTCTCATGTGCCTGGAGCGCAGGGTGGATGCAACAGAGGAACTGCACACCAGAGGGGTTTTTGCAGGCACTGTCAGCTCTCAGGCAGCTCTGGGACAGACTATCCCAGGCTTTGCACTTGGCAGATTCACTTCAAGGCATGCATGCACACAACTGTACCACTACCACCCAAAGCCTCATTTATGTTTCTAATGTATTTTTCCCAATATTTAATCCACAAATAGTATTCAGGATCTTAGATTTATTTTGTCCTGCTGTTGGAGTACTATTTCTTAATGTAGGCTTTCACTTTGACCAAAATTAATTTCCCACCTCTCTTCTCTCATGATGATTTCATCCTTCAGTCTTTTGAGCTCCATCTCCATACATTTGCCTCAAGGAGTTTTGCAGCTGCAGCATGTCAATAACCTTACAGAAGATGCTGCATGACTGATTCACATCTATTGCTGCAAATCAAGGATAAAGAACTGAACTGGCTGATAAAAGTAATTGCAATTTTCCATTCCTGTTTCACATGCAAGCCAACCAAATGGGTCATCATCCAAAAAAGGTATTCAAATTAACTGGTGACTTCTAAAATAGAAATAAATAGGAATATCCTGATCTGCTTAGAACAAAAATAGAACAGAAAAAACTCAGTGGCTCATCACTGTATGCACAGTCTGCACAGCCGAACATTTGAGCTTACTACTTTCATTGCTAAAATAAAATGTACATCGAATTCACAATAAAAACCATGGGCCAAATCTTACATTCCTGACATCAATAATATTTTGTCTGCACAAAGGCTCCTGAACACCCTGAACCCAAGCTACAGCATCTATATTTCTCCTGTGCTATTCAAATTTAAGTAATAATTAATTCAGTGGGTATTGAAGAACTCTGATCAGAAGATCCTGGCATAATTAGTAAGACATCAAACAAACCTTTAAAAGAGGTTGTTTATGCTTTCTATTTTCCTTTGCCTTGTTCCAGACTATCAAAAAACCCTCTCTTCTTCCCTCTCTTTTTTTCTTTTATAAGTCCTTTAAATTTTAACCTGTAAAGAGAAATAGCAAAAGTTGGAGATGTAAATTAATGTACCACCTGATATTTTTTCTAGAAGTACCTTACTGACAGATAGCTTCTCTCTGAGAACCTGGCCAGCTGCAAGTTAGTTACCATGTTATATTTTCATAACAAAACATTCTCAATCATAAAAAATAATCATTTCCATTTGAATGCCTGTCACCCCTATGAGCCCCAGACTGTGAATTTACAGTCTCAGAACTGTAAATTCAAGCAATCATTCATTCACTGCTGCTATTCAGTCTTGACTGGGTAGGAGCACAAAAACGATGCTGAAAAAGCATCCATTTTTGGAAAGCTTAAGGAAGGAAATTTTGCAGCCTCTCATGAACTGTGTAGATGGCATTTGTGTACACATTGCTGTGCATGAACTCCTGAGGGTGCTTTTTGATGATTTTTAACTTTGGTGCAGAATAAGGGTTGCTGCTAAAGGAAGCGATATGGCCATTTTTAAAACCAAATCACAAATAACTTCCTATCCTTTCCACTGCACGTAACTTCCACGTATCTAAAGGACATCTGTGAAGTTAACTCAAGCAGCGCTATGTATTCTTCCCTTGACTCCTGCATATTTTGAATGAAAGACAGCAGGATACATATTCTTGTGTATCTTTCCTGTAACTCATTTCTGTTACCACATTACTCCTAATGTCTTAATAAAATTGTAAAGATTACTAAGAATTATGAGACTAGCATTTCAGTACTTCTGGAAAGCTTCTGGAAAATTAACGAGATTTAGAATTCAACATGCCCTTCACTAGATTTCCGTCTCTGTCTGAGGAATGAAAGAGATTTAAGGTAAAATATCATGACAACACTGTTATTTTGTAGGACTGGGGCACATACTTTCTTGCAAATTAGTAGTAATACTAACAACAGTTTTCTCCTGTTTTTCATCCAGTGTTTGCACTGCAGCATTTTCCATTGACTTTTAGCTATTATTGAAATACCTCAAGAAAATTTAAGCTCATCAAACCTCAGATCTCTGCCTCAAACTAGAAAATTTGAATCATCAATTACTTGGATTTTGATGCTAGAGTTCAGATTAGTCAGATGTAACTAAAAAATGAACTGTGGTGCATTTCTATGAGTTTCTAAATTATAGGAAACCTATATCAAAACTGGCATTGGCTTTGAATTCGTAGAGAAATCTAAAATTATATTTGTTATGAGTTGGCTTGAATATTAACGGGGTTTATATTCAAGAATATAAACATGAGTTTGTATGTACATATATATGAGTTTATATATATGTGTGTGTATATAAATATATAACATGAGTTTATATTCTGTGACACACTGCAAGGCTGACTGCAAGTCAGTGTCAGACTGTGCGCAAAACTGTATGTGCAGCCTTCAGCTTTTCACATTCCAAGTGCTATGTTCATTTGGGAAAAATTAGTCTATACTAAATGGAAATTTGACATGAAGCTTGCTATGTTAGAGATGCACGCACAGATGCACACACAGATGCAAAAAAATTGTTAGCAAATGAACCAACCTCGGAAGATGTAACTAATTGGAATGAAAACGTCAGCAAATTAGCAAGTCTGCTTCCTCCTCTACTTCATGTCCAAGCGACTGTGTTAACGAAGCTGTGGAACGTCTTGGTGAGTCTTGAAAAAAGAAACTGAACCAACTGCTGTTTGCACTACATTTTGTGAAATAAAAAAATATTTTTTCTCCACTTGTAAAATATGTCTAATTTACAGCAATAGCTCTGCTCTGTTCAGCACCCTGCTATGGCAATTATGGATGTATTTTTACACTTTTGTCCTCACACTTTGCTGCCATTAAAAACATACTCTAAAATGAAGCAATCTTTTAACTTTCAAAATTTAATTAAGCATGCTTTTTTGTGTGCTGTGTGATACCTTATGACGTGACAAGAATATAAAGCATTATTTATAAAACACTCATTTACATTGTTTTTATAAATGTGGAGAAAAAGAGAATAACAGGGTGGTTTTATCACTTAGTTTTTAATGTGCTTAGTGAGCCATTTTCCCCTAATGCATCACTTATCAGCACTGCATCAAATTATATTAGTTTAATTTCAGTCTATCACTGGATCAGTTCTGTTTCTTGTTGGCATTGCCATATGAAAAGCCTGAAATTTTGATAGCTCTGCTTTTGTCTTTTATATATTACAGATAAACTATGCATTTACCTCAGTAAGATTCCAATGACTGTTCTTGTGTTTATCTTTTTCTAGTTGCCCCATAGGAAGCACCAGTGACCACTGACCCATTTGCTGCAGATTCTGCCCTGAGGTAAGACTCTGGCAGTTGCTTCAAGACCATGAGAGACCTATAGGTTCTTTTTGAAATGCGCACATGCTTTACAAAATAACTATTCAAATTCTGGGCATCTATGCCTGGAGCAAACAAAACAAATTTCTTCAGACAGTGCTTCTGCCTGACTGCCCACACAGTGAACACAAGTCCACTTTGACAAGAGAAACAACACTTCTAATTAACTTCACTTTCAGAAAACTATCCCAGGACAATAGAATTTACTTAATGACATACAAGAATGTGTAATTGCATAAGTATTTGTGCTGCCATCATGAAAGACTTGGCAAAGTTAGGCATTTTCCACACAGAAGTTTGAGGTGATATTTTGCAGTCATGCAACAGAGCTAATTCTTAGTAGTGAGTGTATTAAATAACAGCAGATATTAACAATGACCCTAAAGGCTTGCAATTTTTCATTAACGTATTATAGAGGATGGTTTCCTCAGAACAGTATCAATTAATGGAGAGAAAGCGTAAGAGAGCTATTAATTAATTTGGTAGAGAGACAACACTTTTGTAAGCCTTGTGTGGAAAGGAAGTAAGTAAGAAGGTAAGTAGTAGTGTTTACAGTTAACAGCCTTTTTCACATCCCACAGGGCACCAGTGTTGCCATCCCACAGTGCAGCAGACGGGGACAACTAAGGGGAGTTTGCAACATGCCCAGTGCAAGCGGATCTGCATCAGTATCACAGTAACTTACAAGACTTCCAATCTGTAACATACAGATCATTCAAACTAAGGTCCATGCATAAAACATGGGATTTTGGCTTACCATCCTCATCAGGATTTCAGTGTGACAATTTATGTGAAGAAATATTATTAAACATAGGTAAATACCTTCTATTTTGACCCCTGGTAGTGTCCTCATTAGTACAGCCAGAAGAACAGAAACTAATATTCAACTGCATTTGTCAACACGACTGTACATAATAACCAAGTTCAACTCTGCTGTGACACAGACTAGTTTGATTCTACTATCTTCAGAAGTCCTTATTCTTTTGAATAACCTTAGCACGGGTTAGTAGACAAGAGACAGACTCAAACCAGCAATTTGTGGAACTTCTATTTTTCAAGCAGTTTGGTATACATGATCTTTACTTAGGTCAAGTTTTTCCAACTGTGTGTAGTGAAAGAAAAATCACAAAGAAATCATCATTTGGTGAGAATATGCAAAGCCACAATACATGATCAAATTTGCTTTGATTTGCTCTGGTCGTTATCTGCTGAAAATTAGTGGGCCTTTGGGTGGAACGGCAGGAGCATATGTTGTAGGTCTGTTTCAAGAAGTCAGTTAGGTTACCAGCAAATTATAAGGTTTTGGGAATCTATACTGAATTTAGGAGTTTATCAATGCCAGTTAATAAAGTCTACAGTTTTGTAAATTATTTTAAAGACTGTTGCAGGAATTTTCTATTTGTACACACATTACTGGAAGAGAGAGAGTTCAGGTACTTGGAGGAGCTGACTGTTCTGTTATTAGTTGAACATTCCCCACAAAGAAAATTACCTTAGGGTTTGGGGTTTTTTTTCCCAGACATCACACTGTTTGCCCACTGCCCTTATCAGAGATGGGACACTGGGACATAGCAGGGACAGTCACTGAATATTTTCCCAGGAAAAAGTAAGGAAGATGTGTGTAGCTTTACAATTAAATATTAAATCCAATGTAATTTAAAGACAATATCTTTCTAGACTATCTGAGGAAAGGTCATTTTTACATATTCAGAAGCAGCCATCAGCAGAAACAGGAGGATGGTTTCTTATTACTAGTCCTCTTTAATCTGCTTCTCTTTTTCTCTTCTTTTTCTGAAAGTTAGTGCAGATTTAAGTGAAAACTAACCATCAGCTTTTCCTTCTCACTCCTACTGTAAAATGTTCTTTCTGTAGAAATATACAAAAAATAAATACCAGTGAATAACAAAGCAAGTGTACAACTATGAGCAAAAGGTCTCTCTTGCCCTGCCTCTGAAAGAAGAACACTTAATTGCTGTCCATGCGCCTATCCTTCACGTCATTTTATGTTCAGCTTTACACCATAGCAGTAACAAAGCATTTTTCCCACTTACAAGTAAGTCATACTTCAAGACTCTCCTTTGTTCAAACAAATCTGGTTCTTCCTCTAACTCCTCCTGAATTTTGCTAGATCCTGATTCTTTTCCAGTTTGAGCCTAAAAATTTCAGTTACACAAAACAGCATCTCTCAGAGCAAAATTCACATTACAATAGGTGCAGCAAGGGGCAGCAAGGATTGTTGTTGCAATTCTTTTGCCAAGCTTAGGGAAGCACCATGGCCTACACCAGCAAGCAGGAACCTTCCTCCAAATCACTTCCATCCATATAAATCTGAAATAACTTCAGGCAAGAGTCACAGTAGTTCATCCCAAAGCCAAATAATAAGAATGTTGATGCTATTGGAGCCTGATGTATTGATTGTGTATTACCAGTAGAAGATGTCCTTTCACTTATTTTCTTCAAATATCAATCTTTAGAGTAAAACCATGACCTTTCATCTGCAACTGTTGTTAATTAAGCTCAAGGAAGACCTGTATTTCATTTGTAGGGAAAGAAACTGATCAGTCCAAGCAAATTTTTCAATATCCCTAAACTTTACAAATTTTAGAGTTCAGTCAATGATTAAGATGGAGAATGGGTGTCTCAAGGAAACTGGAAACCAGTCAGATTTTGTTACATATTTCAAAATACTCCACAAAGGTATCATGTAGCCTATAGATCACAGAACAGTGGGAGAGGATTTTCTTTTCCTTACAAAAGGATTCTCTTCCAAATGCAGGCAGTTGACTCAGTAACATGTATTTACTATACTCTTGTAGACTGATATTTGTTGCATATCCTTATACATGTAACAAGCTTGAAGAGTGATTTCTTTATTACATCATACAACTACTTATATGAAATATGTAAGCTTCCATAAAATGCTTCAGCATCCATGACATTCATTACAAACGGAAATACAGAATAAGTCTTACTAAAGCAAGAACCTGTATTTTGCTGTAAATAGTATCTTCATCACCAGGGAACCATCACAAACACTGGCAGGACACAGAAGTACAGTTCTATGTGATACAAAATTTATTTGCGGAAAACTAAATGAACAAGGTTCTTATTCTACAGTGTTCAAAGATGCATTAAATTCTTACTAATGTCGAAGTACAAGGACATAGAAAGAAGACAGGGAATTTCTTTCAGAGCCTTCAGTTTTATAATGTGCCAATTAAGTGTCAATCTATTGGACCGCAGACTTTATTCCATCAATAGATGTAGCTCTTGTGATCAGCTGCTTTATATCTACGCATACTTGGATTAACAGTGTATATCAGTTGGCCCAGAGCAGATACCAGACCTTTGCAAGCAGAAGACACAAAGTTTTCAATTCTGTGGCTGATATAAGGAGTGCTACACTGAAGTGAAATGCTTGCAAATTATTTGTTTTCCTTTAGTGACTGGATAGAAATAAGAAACTAGACTCCAATAAACAACATCGGGGTCATTTTAATTCTGGTTAGGTCTGATATATCATTTCTCTTACTGGCTGAAAGAGAATTTCCCTGTGTCCTCTGAAACCCTCTATAATGATGAAGTTTTTCTTCACAGAGTTACAGAAGTATTTACCAAAAAAATGACAAAAGCTTAAATTGTTAGAAACACATATTCAAAAAGTTGTATCATTTGTATACATAATTATCTCAGTTTGTGACCTGTTCTGTGTTGATCTCTGGAACTCAAGATATTCTCCCAGAAGCAGGAGGGAGGATTTTGTGAGAGAAGTGATGTATCAGGTGGCTAATAAAACAGAGTTCAGAAGATCACAAGACACACTCTTACCCCAGTCAGCGAGCCTCGTACCTGTGAGAGGTGCACATCTTGAGGGCAGCACCACTTCAGGACAAAGCTAGGGCTAGGAAGCACCTGCAAAAGCAGTGTCCCCTGGGAGATCAAAAGAAGAGTGTGTACATTAGCAAAAGTGGAAAAAAATCTGTATACAACACAGTTAATAGAGTTTTACTTCATAACAAAACAGACCCAATCTTTGTTCAAAATATCGCACATCAATGCTGCAGTTCAGAATTAGTGATATTTATATCCGTCCACAGGAAATCCCATCCAAACAATCTATACTAGCTCACAACAATATTACACTGCACTTAAAATTCTGGGGGAAATGCAGGCAAGCACCTTCACATTTTCTTCTGTATTGCCCCAGTGAACAAACTTAATAAATAAGTGAGAACAAACATTTTGCTAAGCCCCCACCTTACTCTACCAAATCCCCTCTTCTGCTTTCCTCACAGGCGAGAATACATAGAGAAAATTGCTATTTTGCACCTACTAAATGGCAAGTTGTGGTAAATTCTCTTAGCACATATGTATTAACACTCTGGATCTGATAATAGCCCTGGAAGGCCCCAACCACCTCAACAGGCTTCAAGTTCACAGCTGAACTAGGGTACAATTTTTACTGCCAATTGCCATGTTATCTTTCCCCTTCCAAACTCCTTTTCATTAGTCATAAGTGCAAGATACAACACAGATGACCGTAGTAATCTGCATAGCACCTCGAATGAAAACCAGGCTGAAGCCTGAACTCTATCACAGTAGTAATATAAATAATATTTATTCAGTGCTCCAATTAGCTAACTGCATTTTGAAATAGCAGCAAAACAAGGGCAACTTATCAATTCATCAAACTTACTTTTAATGCATAGCCAAATGTACCATGAAGCAAGACAAACACACTCATAATGAACACACAGATTAATGAACTGAACTCACATAACCTTTCTCGACTGAATGATTCCCTACTCAACAAGCTATCTGAATGATCTAAGTGCACCTTTTATTAAGTAAAATACTATTCAACATGTCTAGAAGTAGTAAGATCTGGTCCCCAAGTAGAATATTTATTTATGTATGCATTTATGTTAATAAAAATGTTAGGTTCTCACCTAGAATTTGGGCATCCATTACATAAATTTAAGAACTCCTATGGTTATAAAATACAATATAATAAAGAGAATTAAGTCTTTGCAAATTTCTTGAGCCTTAGCCATCACCCATATAAAAGAAAAGTAGAAGTATATGGTAAACTCTTAACATAACTGATACTTCCAGGAAGAATTAGTTATAAGCAAATGTGTAACACAGGCAAGGAACAATTTCATCAATAAAACCATTTATTTGGAAAGCATTGCTGTATTTCAAAACTACAAAATTCTACTTGATAACTGCCAAGAATACTTACCATACTCACAAAAACAGAAATCTAAACAAACCAGTTGCACTTCAGAGTAACTGTTAGTGACCTCACCCAGCTTATTAGCATGTAACCAACACCCAGAATTCAGAAGTTTCTGCAAACTTTACTTCCAATACTAGCAGTAGGATAGCAAAGTCCTAGTCATTGACCAGGCAGCCAGTGAGATATTTACAGCACAAAGACAGCCTTTGTCCCTCAGGCCTAACTTCTGATTAAGTCATTGACAATTTTGTCAGAACACGATGAAGAGCTCAAGCAGCAGTTCCCACCACAATAGAGGTACCACCCTCTTGCCCAAGAGAAGACACCTTGAAAAGCTGTTGTGATTAAGAAAGAGTTACACTGGAGACAAATGTTTACTCCTCATGTGGAACTAAAACATCACAACCTCTGTATCGCTTTGGTTTCTCCTTGATGCACAGAGAAACCCCTCACAACATCCATCCTCAGGAGATGGTCACAGGAGGTCCTGAGTGGGCATCACACGCCCTCCCGGCTTCCACTACCTCTGCTTGAGATCCTCCATCATAAACACATAATCCCGACTCTTCTACTCCTATGACCAGCAGGTTTTGAACCACTTATTGTTTCACAGATACCTACAGGCTAATGGAAAAGTTTGATTTCTCCTTGTATTATGTGGGTTGCTTTTCATAGCTTAGAATAGATCCACAAGTAAATAGGCAAGGCTTAAAAGGGGGAAATGCAAACAGAGTGCAGCTGTCTTCCTAATAACCTCCAATAAAGTCTTCTGCTGGGATGTTCTCCAGCCTACAAATCCCTGCTGTGTAGAATATCATTAAAAAGAGAAGCCTCATAAATGTCCAAACATTTTCTTTATAGGCCATGTCCAGAAAATGTTGCAGCTTTCCCAGAGGAGCAAATAGAGAGACTTTGATGGAGAGACATTCAGTGAGAGCAGACATTTTTCTGTATTGGATGATCGCCTTCTGGAAATTTCTTCTGTGTCATAGACACTGTGATGTGGTAAACCCTATCAAAAGTGGTGTTCTCAGCAAGGAATTATTTGAATAAGTTTTTATGTCAGCAGTTTTCCATTATAGCATACTAACTAACAATAGCAATGGCTGAACAATATGCAACGCTTGGAATACAGGTATGAATAATACCTGAGCCTCCCAGCACCTTAGTTCTCTCTCTTCTAGTAATGTGTGTATATACAAAGAATGCCTCCAATATCCTTTAAAACTAATTTACAGAACTGTAGCTTTTAGTACTGGTAATGATAAACTCTCAAATTACATATGTGTTCCTGCTACCTTATAACTTTCTGCTAACCTAATCAACTTCTTTAAACAGACTCACAGCAAGCTCTCCTGATGTTCCACCCGAAGGTCTACTAATTTTCAGCAGGTAATGACCACCACAAGTAGGACAAAATTAGGGCTGGATTTTCAGCCAAACATCTGTGACAAAAATATTAGAATCATGTTCAATAAAATACTTAGTGCATTTGTGTCAATTGCACCAGATAAGTCAGCTTTGAGGAAACAAAAACTCAAAGCAGTAATTGATTAAAATCCTTTCTGAAATTCACTTCACTATTACTTTTAAAATGCAACATTTCAAAAGGCAGAAATATTTTTTTCCGTCTTCTCCCAAGCTTTTGGAACTTCCAGGATATCAAAAATATGTCAGTTATTCACACTGTTCAAGATACCCATTGTGCCGTTCACAAAAGTGTACATGACTTGTGAACACCTTGCATACATAAACTATAATGAACTAATGAACTCAGAGTTCCTATCTAGTCAAACACCTACAAAACTCACATTAAAAAAAAAAAAACCAAATAAACAAAAACAAACCTTGAAAGAGCAGTTTTGTGTGGGGAATAGAAAAAAAACCCTAAACTTAAATCTTCTGAATTCTTGCTTTAACGTGTAGGAGAAATCTTGCTGCAGAACTAGGTACTATAATAAGAATTGGGATTATATTATTCTGAAGCACTTTAAGACCCAGATTCAACCCAATTTGCTTCAACTTATGCCCCATTTGCTCTTGTGCATTATGAGCTCCTAGACAGAATCAGAGTCTGTAACATGTGTGCCATCCAAAATTCAAGATCCGATAAATCTGCAAACCATACAACATCACCAGTGGCTTTTTAAAAAAATGCAAGCTTAATTCCAAGGAATTACTTTAGGTACATTTACTCTTTCAAAATCAGGGAAAAGTTGAGGAGGGATACAAACTTGTGAAAGTCAAATAACAGACCAAAGGATTTTCAGAAAAATTACGCTTAACATACCTACTCAAAAAGAAATTCAGTGTCACCTGCTGTACAAGCTGGTTTCCATTCATAATGCTTAGATCTGTGTAGCACTGGATACCCGCTGTGAGAATCACAAAACCACTTCTAAGAAGGTGATGAGATATTCCAAATCAGTGGCAGTAAGAATATACTGCTATGCATAATGGGCCCCAAGAGAAACGAAAAGAGACTTTCTTCACAGTATAAAGTCTACCTGCTTCCTCCTGAAAGTATCTGGTTTATGTCTCTAAATATATTCAAGTACAGTTATGCTTATGTATGCTTGAAAAACCTTTAGTTGTAGCTGCAGCAGCAGCAGCCAGTGTTATATAGTCAACTACTATACACAGTACTTGTGTGAACACACACAAAGTATTTAATAACTTTAAAACCTTTCACATAATTGAGTCCTTGCAAGCAACAATTTTATAATGACATTGAATTTCACCCCCAAGTTACTGATACATTTCTTGTCTGAATAGAAATCCACCATAGTAGGCAATCCATAGGCTGTCACAACTGGCTTCAAATCCATCCTTCCCACCTCCAGTGCACAAAAGAGCATAGTGCTCCTGGTTAGGCCACCCTATCCTCAGCAAAGGCCTGCCATGACTGTCCATGCCCCTTGCACTCATCCTCTCTAGTCCATGCCAAGCAGACTGCAGTTTACATTCACGATTAAGATACTATAAATCTCTGCATGGAGGTGTTTGTGCATATGGCTACTTTTACAATATTAGGTTATTTCAGCTAGAGTAGCAGCTGACGATTGTCTTTGGAGAGACTATCCTGCCAAGCATGGTGTGAAAACAAAACCAGAAGGCAAGTCTTACTGCAAGTATTTTATATTGTAAGTTTCTCATAAGTCATAATTGATCTAAACTTCTTGGCTTTTCACCTGTCTTCCCATGGTTGTCTGAATGGATTTAGTTTGTTATTTCATGTCAGAAAATGGGAATCTTAAGATGCCCAAGATGAACTTTATTAAAAACACATTACATTTTTCAAGATATTATACCCATTTATGTAAAACAGCATTAAAAAAAAAAAAACCCAAAACACACAAAAAAGCCAGTGATCATATAGAGAAGTCATTAAATTAAACCCATGAGACAAGACTAATAATCATCTGACTCTTTTAATTGAAAGCTTTTTTCCGTTTATGATGGCAGGGATGGATAACAGTTGCTTTTCAGTGAAAGACTAAGATTGCTTGACAAGAGACATATTCACAAAGCAAGTTATATTTCTGTTCTTATTTAACACTTATGTGCAAGGGGAAGTGACAGAATGACATATTATGCCAGTTGGTGTTTAAATATGCAGTGTCTCAATCCTGCTGCAAGGTGTATCAAAGTGGACTTTAAAGAATAATTGAAAATTACACAATACAGCTTTGAGAGGAGCTACTAGCATTCCAACACACTATGCAAGCAATTTAATACAGCTGCTGCCATTACTTCTGAAATTTTACAGTCATTATGGAGATCTATGGATGTCAGTTCCTCAAGACCAAGAAAAAGGCTGACGATAAGATTAGTCAACTGTTGGGAATAGAAGCTGATTTATTTCAAAAGGGCAAAATGTATATTGGGTATGCATATTCTTATTCCACAGTAACGGCAGTTCACACACTATACATGGAGAAGTTTATGCAAGAAGCAGGGAAAAACTTAATATTTCAATTTTTATCTCAACTCAGACTGAACTGTGAATTTAGTTTGTCAGGGATTGCTTGTTTTTCTTTTCTACTGGAAGAGAAAGTTGTAACTGGGACTATTGCTAGAAATGACTACTAGTTAGAAAAATCTTTTTTTCATTGTTCAGAAGTTATGGTTAAAATAGGAATAATTCAAATTAGGCATAACATTCAATATTAATATTTTTTTTAATCATTAACCATTACATCTTCTCTCAACTAATAGTAAATTCATCACCATTTAGAACCTCTTTAAAAGATAAGAAGCTAAAGCTCAACACTATTTAGTAATCTGCTTAGGAAAAATACTCCTCCCTGGCAGAAGTTAAAAGCCATTCATATGATACAGGTTATTATTCTCAATAATTACAACAAGTATTAGATTCTTTATTTTTTAAAAGCACCCACCTTACAGAGTCTGTCTTTAAAAAGCTGCATTCAACACATTCTGATGTTTTATATTGGTAATTTACCTTGCATTTTGTACAATTACGTTATGCAAATGATTTTAAAAATCACTTTCTCCCACAAACAGCCTACAGCTTCCTGAGCTTATATACAAAATACACATAGGTTTATAAGTATATATATATACACACTTATGTATACCTATATAAGTGTTGCTGACTCACTTAGTCCAACACAGGAAGACATGGTAAGTTGAAAGAACCAAAGACTGAACCAATGTTTCTACCATTGCTCTGAAGTCAAAATAAATGATAGGAAGATGCTAAAAGTAGTCTAAAATGGGAAAATACATTAGTCATCAAATTAGACAAAAAAATCTTGGACCTGTGTCATAGACTGCCCAGCAACTTGCTACATTTTAGAAGAGAGTGCTAATAAATGGGACATCGACTAGAAAACATGCCACCAACCAATTTGATACAAAGAATCAGGGAGGAATTTCTCCCAAACCTAATGGTTTTCAGAAGGACATTTTCTATCAGTTAAATTCTCTGTTCAGAAATATGTAAGAACTGTGTGACAGAATTTCTGATTAAAACTGTGGAGCATAAGTTGAATCCCAGAGCCGCCACAGCCTGGGAGCGAAGGGGATCTCCTTGGGGGTCTCCAACAAGTATGTTGGTTCCTCAGGCAGAGGGGCAGTTCAGTCTGGCTCTTCCTGGATGACTGATTATTCTGGGCTGGGTGAAAATAGCACACTGGGCCCTTTGCTCCCCTGCCCCTTCTTCGTTCAAAGCAGAACAGGAGCACTGTATCAGTCTGACATGTTTTTGCAGACTGGAAAGCATTTCCTGCCCAGAACTACTTCTAGATGAATAATCTTGTTAAAAGTTAATTTCTACTAATTACAAGGCCTCTGTACTTCTCTGGCTTTATACCAGTTTTTCTGAAGAACTCTAAAAATTAGCTTGTCTGGATTCCTCACCTACTTCTGTTTTTTAAGCAGTATGCAAACTTTACTCTTTACCATGTAACATTTTGGGACCATGACTTGCTCTCATACCAAATAAAAGGAAAATACCTTGGATGTCAGAACCTCAAAGGGGGTAAAGAAAAACAACTGTAAAAAGATGAAAGAAAGATGAGCTGGGAAGAGGGCAGTTATGTTGCACTTCATCAGTATGATGTCTCAGTGACACACTGTACAGAGTGAGAAGTGCAGGAGGAGATGGCAATTTGAGGAGTGAGTCAACAGTGGCAAAGCAGCAAGGGAGAAGTACAGCTAGTTATCAAGGAAGGTAGAAGAACAGGAGGTGGCAGAACAAATGCCTAATGCAGCACTAACCACATTGTGAGACTGACAACAGAGGAGCAGCATGGGTATAGTCACCCAGAGACAAAACAGAGCCCACAAAAGAAGACAAGGTTGCAAGCTGGCAGAGTGAAACTTTTGGGATGGGGACAGAGACCCCAAAAGATAAAGATGAGCAAGAAATGCAGAGAACCTGCAAGAATATTCATGGAACAAAAGACAACATGTAGAGAGCTGAGAGGAGATGAGAAAGCATCAAAGCTAGAAGTCTAGACGTCATGGGAAGACCAAGTGACGGGCATGGTGCCAGCCCTCAACTCAAAATGATGAGAGGGAACCAGTTATGATCAAAGTGGGAGGACTCAGCGCAGTAGATCAGAAATGAAGCCTCACAGGTGAACACAAGAGCTGAGTTGCAACTGCAGGCCACATAAATAGGATAAAGGTGAAGCTCAGGGGACAGGTGAGTCAACACTGAAGCTCACCGTGGAGAAAGGTTGGAGGCTGCCAGAGAACAGAGACTGCTTCACATATCGTTAAAACAAAAAAAAATTCTCCACAAAGCATGCTGCCCTGGCAAGTGAGGCAGACAATATCAGCAGCTTCAAAGAGGGACTGGACAAATTCATAGACAACTGCATCATAAAAGATACTAATGGGAAAAGGCAGGATGCACTCTCTTTAACATCATAGTACTGGACACACAGTACTCCTCCAGTCACTCATTTTAAATGTCCGGTCAAACCTTGAGAAGAAAATTTTAATCAAATGCAGCTAAAACACAAAAGGTTGCTATGGGCACTACAGAATTTTTTTCTGCCAACTTAACTCTGGAAACTGACTGGATTATTATTTTCTGAAACTTTTCGAAGAACAAATATTATAGCCTGAGGTTGAAAGTGGCATGAGAAATAGAGACCTCAGTAACAGAAGCTTTAGTGAGGAATCAACCAGCTCTATAAAACATCATCCAGTCTAGGCTAAAACCAGAGAAATTACTTAGAAGGTAAGTGAATTTGTTCATTTTTTTATTGTTTTACATGGTCCGTAGCAAAAAGGGACCTGTTTCATCTGTTTAATTATTACTATATTTAATCACATACACAGTCTTGCAAAACAATTGGTGGTATAAATGTTAGTCTTGGCTGATTCACCTCAGGAGACTCCTCTTGTCCATGAAGGGACCGAGGATGAGGGGAGGGAGATCAACTGCATCAGTATGACTTTCAAGGAACATTAAGTCTGTTCCTGCACACCTCTCGGGAACAATTCCAGAAAAAGAAATCACGCACACAATTTTTGAAGACACATTCATCTCTCCACTGACACAGAAGAATAGGTACTGCCCTTTGACATGGAGATGGGATTACAACTTCACCTATTGAAGACACAGAAAATTAAGAAAAGAGTAAAACTAAAGGACAATACTAATAAAGACAGACCTTGAGAGTCTTACTCTAGGCTGTCTTTACACAGCAGTAAGTCAGCCTTCATTATACAAATTACTACAGTGCTTAGAGGCACCTTAACCCCACTTTGTTAACCCCACAGTCCTCTGTGGTTTTAGTTCTGTGTTTGCACAGACTTTTCTTCAAAGTGTGTTTGGTCCAGGTGTAAAACAAAGAAAAAGTGACAAATGCAAACACAGGACTGGAGAGAAAAAGGGTGGGAGGGGAGGATGTTATTACAGCTAAACAACTAATTAAGAAGTTAATTACCCAAAGTGCAAATCTAAGCATGTGTTTGATCTAGTCTTTTACTCAAGCATGCAAGTCATCTATATCTTTTGCATAGTTAACGTAGAGGCTTAAGTATTTCATGGACCAGGGCTTTGGTCCATGCAATGGAAGTCTGAAATCTCAAGATCCTTCCATGCCTTCGCCATTGCTTTCCATCAGGTTTACAGTGAAGAAAATACAAATAGAAGAGCATATCTGATGAGCCACTGTTTGCAACAAAAAATAAGACTAAAAGAGTGGCACAAATTAGAAGTAGTTTGATAGTCATTAACAAGTATTCCTTGCAATATAGCATTCAATCTCTGCATTCCAAATCCAGGACATCCACCTTTTACCTCTTATTTATACATGCAGCACTCTTCAGAACTACTGTGTTGGGTCCAGCCTGAAGTTGAGGATTTTTCACTTTCTTATGCATCAAGAAGGACAGGAGACAAGGGAAGGGCAAATGGGGGCTATATACTCTGTTAATCACTATGGGAAAAGCGAGTGTACTATCAAAATTTAAATTAATCCATCTTGAAACCTTTGGGACTTTCATTCATTAAGAAGTAAATTCTTACTGAGAAACATGTAAGTTAAATTTTAAAAATGCAATAAATAAAGCCTAAGTTTTCCTATTCAAGTTCTTTCTACAATTAAGTGGCTTAAATTAAAGCCTACTGGAGAAAGAAATGTCAGTAACAAAGCTTTAAAAAGCAAGAAGAAACCTTTAATATTCTAAATGTTTTATAAATGAAGTAGCTGAATCTGTATCTCCATAAGCCCAAGAATGTTTGTTGCTTTACTTCTTACTTTTTGAATGGGTTATATATATCTGTATGTACCTGTACTATTTCTATGGTTATTGTGGTAATGCTTTTCATTCTGCTGTCTGGCTCCCCAGCATTCCCCGGACAGCAAGCTTCACTCAAAAAAGTGCAACTAGGCCTTTAACAAGGACAGACCCCTACCTGGGAAATACAGAAAAAGACAGAAAGTCAGGGGGAAAAAAAGAAAATGGCAAGTTGTTTTCCAAATGTTTTCTCAGTGCCTCAGTCTTAAAGGACCAACTTATTTTTCTTCTGGGTTGTTAGGCACTCAGCCCACAGGCACCATCTTCCCAGGGGATTTTAAGAACGCCATAAAGGTGGCATCTATATTTACTTTCTCTTGTGCACTGGAGAAAGCTGCACAGATAGGAAATAAAAGTTTTAAAAGACTATAAGAAAAAAAATCAAGATGCTGAAAGAGAACAGACCTGAGGGAAGAAAGGATACTTCAGAGTTGACTGGAACATGGTTGCAGGAGTCTGACCAGAATGACGAGCAAGCAGAAGAATGAAGAAACAAATGAAAGGAAACAGGAAAGGAACTGACCTGGAGGAATATTTATCATCAAAAACAGTTTTGAAGTAAAATTTTCTCTCTTTTCAGTTTGCGTATTTCTGACCATAAAGAAAAATCCGTCACATGTTTTCTAATCAGTTCTAATGCACAAGGCCAGAGCAATAGCTCTCTACCTCAAGAAAAGTCTAAATCACAATCCCTCTTAGAAGCCAAAGCCAAGAATAAATTTGTGCATTTAGATCTAACAAAGAAATTAGCAACAAGTTGACCTCTTGCATGCAAAGATTACAGTCCTTGTGAATTCCAGGAATATAATCATCTTTCTGTTATAAGCTCTGTGTCCTGGTTTCGGCTGGGACAGAGTTAATTTTCTTCCTAGTAGCTGGTATAGTGCTGTGTTTTGGATTTAGCAGGAAAATAATGTTGATAACACACTGATGTTTTTAGTTGTTGCTAAGTAGTGTTTATAGTAAGTCAAGGATTTTTCAGCTTCTCATGGCCAGCCAGCAAGAAGGCTGGAGGGGCACAAGAAGCTGGGAGGGGACACCGCTAGGACAGCTGACCCAAACTGGCCAAAGGAACATTCCATACCATATGACATCATGCCTAGTATATAAACTGGGGGGAGTTGGCCAGGAGGGGCAGATCGCTGCTCAGGAACTAACTGGGCATTGGTTGGTGAGTGGTGAGCAATTGCATTGTGCATCACTTGTTTTGTATATTCTAATTCTTTTAGTATTATTATTGTCATTTTATTGTTATCATTATTATTATTTTCTTCCTTTATGTCCTATTAAACTGTCTTTATCTCAACCCATGAGTTTTGGGTTTGGGTTTTTTTTCTATTCTCTCCCCCATCCCACTGGGTGGGGGGAGTGAGCGAGCGGCTGTGTAGTGCTTAGTTGCCAGCTGGGGTTAAACCACGACGCTCTGTCATCATCATTACTAGGCAGAGGTATTAGGAAAGCAGCAGGAGGCTAGCTGAGAGTATTATGATAGAAGTCTGGAATCACATTCACTTGAAAAACATAAGGGTGAAGAGGTAGTCCTGGACAAGCACTGGTCATGCAATTAAGTTGTTTCACAATTAAAATCAGGCATGTAATTACACGTACAACTACATACCTCCTAGGAGCACTTCCAGAAGTTTTGCCTCAGCAAACAGTATAATCAGCTGTACTTATCACCATGTTCTTTTTAGGAGTTAAGGTGTATCCTTCATTAATGAAAGTGTATAGGCAGGAAGATGGAAAGAAAATTCAGGTCTTCTTCAAGTGCTGTCAAGAGATTGAAAAATAAAAAAGTAAAATCTGCTGTGACACTACCTTATCTCCTAGAATTATCTCCTACTCTTACAAGAAGATTCCAGCTTCACAGATAACATGCATATAATTATAGGAGAATAAAAAAAACCCACATGAATGCGGTCAAGAACCAAACCAAACGAAAAAATGTCCACTCATTTTTCTGGGTAGTTCCCTACTTAAGAGCCTCACTTCTGCTATATCAATCTTCTCTCTGATATTTACAGAAAAGTCAAGAATATTCTAAGGCAAAGATGCTAAGATCAGAAAAACTAGCTAACTCAATAGACAGACAGATGGATAAACAGATAGACAGACAGATGGATAAACAGGCAGACAGACAGATAGATAGGTAGATAATAAATGGAAGTACTTCCTTCACATCCTTTGTCATTTAATCCCTAGAATTATCAAAGCAAGTTTCTGTAAGAATGTGAACACCAGGGCATAGCGGCGGGCTCAGCTGTCACACTAGCTAAATTCAACAACCATACTACATTACATCCTGAACATTATTGGGCAGGGTTGTGCCCATGTTCCCTACCCCACAATACACTAGCTAGAATATAAATCAGCATTATAAAAACAAAACATTTAAGAATATACAGAAGTGTAGTTCATTCACAGCATCATTTCTTATACTTTATAGCTAAAATAAAATGTAGCATTACTTATTTTCTGTAAGACTCAACTATTCCATTTGCATATTACAGGCGCATATGCTATTAATTCATTTCTGAAAATCATAAAATCCTTTAACTGAATGAGAGAATAAGACAGCAATCAGTATCCCTAGACTAGATACATGTATTTCAAAAAAAAAAAAAAAAAGTCAAGCTTCTTGTATGCACTAACAACTTACTTGCTGGCAGACTGCAATTGTGGGCTAACAACAGAGCTGTGTTTTAGCTTAGCCACGAATTCAACCATTTTGCAAGAAGGACATGGGCAAGCCCATTCCACTGCTGATAGTCTTCCAACACATTTCCCATAGTTTAAACCAAGGGACAGAGAAAGTTCAGCCAATTGCCTGGGAAAGAGCATGTGGAGCCCTTCTTTCAGAGGACCAGAGGGTACACTGCCAAGACATACGGACAAATACAGAAGCAGGACAGCCGCAACACAGTATTATTTGAATGCACTCCAGCTTTGGCTAACCTGAGGAACCATACTCAGCATCTGCTCCGGGGCTAGCAGTGCAGTTTAAACCTGCCTTAGTACCTGGGCTGGTTCTTAAGCTACCGAGAACCAAAGCAGTGCTACTTATTCCAAGGGAGTGCAGTTACCTCACCCTATGTGCTCCCTCGCTCTCTAGCAAGCACAAGCCAGTTCAAGGCAGCAAAGGCCCTTAGCTCTGCTCCCTTCATAAATCCATGCCCGAGCATCATATAGATTCACATATATACAGGTTTTGTTGAGATTTGAGTCAAAGTAATTCAGAACATAAAATTAACTTCTTCACCATATCAGGGCCAGAGTATCCAGAACTTTGCTAAATCTAACTTTCACTTAAGTTTGCAAGTACATGAAGAATAACATCTTAAAATATTCAAGCAATGGCAAAGCTGTAAAATCCATACACAAATACCATCCAGAAGCCTCTAAAATTGGGAGAAGATCCCAGGGTAGGGCAGCAAGTCAGCAGCATTACTATCAACATGAAACAGCAGTAACACATCCAGCAACAGGTAAATTTCTAAGTCACAGCAAGATGCAAGCACAGATGGAAAAGAAAAAGACATGTTACCTTCCCTTCCAATCCTAGCAGTTGCAATAGATTTTCCACAAAGCTCCTAAAAAGCTCATAAGCAGGAGCTGGCCTCAACATATCAATGAGCAAAGTAATTAATCACACTGTCTAGTGCTGTAGCACAGACTTGTGAAGTTCTGCATGCTGCGTAACATGATCAGTCAATCAAATGGGATCGTACACACAATATGCCTTCACAGATATATACAATCAAGTAACAGTAATAAGAAAGAGATTAATGACTCCAAACAAATGTAAAATCCCTTCACTAAATGCAGCAGAAATAATCCCCACTAGTCTATTAATGTCGATATCTAATTAAGTTTTCATAATATGCAGAATTAAGACTCAAAAGAGAATGTCAGAATAATTTGATGCCAGCAATGAGACTGTTGGCTCTTTGGGAAACAAATTAATGACCTTATAAAAGAAAGATTATGTTGAAAGAATATCACTTGAAGAAGACGGTGGCCTGTGTTGAATCGTGTTACATTCAATGATATTCTCTTCATATTTACTGCATAGATTTAGTCTCTTATGTATGTGAATGTCCTTTAACGTGCTGGTTAAAACTGCAGAATTTATTGCCTAAAGTCTTGGAGATACATAGGGCTTTCTGCCTTCTAGGGGAAGGAGGAGATGAAGAGAGAACACTGTAAAACAGCTAAGTAGATTTAATGGATCTCCATCTGACTTAAGAAAAAAGTGAGGGAAAAAAATGAGGAAAATGACTGACTGAAGTTAGAAACTTCACTCTCAATCTGAATCATTGTTACAAATGGCTTCCTGATATGTTTTTTTTAAATGTCCTCCTTCTAAAGTAGATGTAAATGCCCTTCCCAACTCTGATAATGCCGAAATTATCAGGCATTAGTATGTTACTTGGCTACTAATGACTGTCATAGGAAGAAAGGTTCTGCTAATGTTCTTGCTTCGTCTTAATTGTTCATACTAGCATTTGCAGATATATGGTTTACCTCCCAGCAGAGCTGGACAAATTATGTAATGAGACAACAAGCTTGGGTATTTCCAAATGACATCCAAAAGCAGCAAGAAAGAATAGTAAGGCTACCAACTTACTGAATAAAAATCAAATGGGAAACAAATTAATGATCAACAAAATCAATGGGCTTCACATCAGGGAGCCAATCATTGACAGAAATTCACTGACGGTTACACAGAGATAGTAAGAGAGAAATTCTGGAACTACTGTACATGAAGCACAAAGAAGGAAACACCTGTTGAGAAGTGAATAAATGTAAACAAAAATATACTGACACAACAACAGACTCACCTACTTTCATAAATTAAACACTCACAGACCTTTAAGAATGAAAAACACTGAAATATTTTCATCCTGCACATTCTTATATTTCTCTCCTATACCAAAGAGGACCTCACTTTCTCCCGAGCTAATGCATCAAATCCAGTACCTCCTCTATTTCTTAAAAGCCTTAAAAGTTCACAGTAGTCACACATTCTCCACCCTTTAAATATTCCCTCTTTGTGTGTATCCGGTACATTTAACAGTTCATTGGCGGTAAAACACTGCTTTCAAAGCCAGTCACGGTGTTTTTCCCAGCTAGGTGCATCCCACTATGGCAAGAAAGCCAAAATACCTGTATGCAGCAGCAACCATTAGCAGAAATTTAATATTCTCCCATTAAATAAACCATGAGACCAAGGCCATAAAAAGTTTGTAAGTCCAAATATGAGTTATTTTGGTTCCCTTTTATTTCTTGTTTCCCTAAACAATTTTGCTAGGCTTTTTGAAATACCATCTACCTTTAATCTTTGATTCTTCAATCTTTGATTCTTCATGCAAACCTGGCTAAAGGGTTGTAGTCACAATACTCCCTTTTCAAATTCTGGACTGCTCTGCAAGAGTATCTTCAGAGGTCTCATGAAGTTTAAATCAGAATAGGCCTTGGAGAAGAATATCTATCTTTCTTCCTACACCAAACATTGTTTTCTTCTCCACTGCTGATAAACTCATGGTAAAATAAGAAGGTTAGATTCTTCGCAGAGCAACTAATTTGTTTAACCGTAAACACATGCACAGCCCAAATTTTCTCCCACTGGCTTGCTTGCTTAAAAGCAAGTACATTAAAAACAGTGATAGCAAGATTTGGGCTATAATCAAGGAGTAATCATATGTATATAAAACCAGTTCTGGTTAAATCTGAACTACAGTAATTTTGAAATAGAAACCAAAAGGAGAAACAAACATTGTGAATGGTTACATACATGTTAAACTTATCAACTATGAGTGGTCTCATTAAGTTCACAGCAGACAATAAAGCACATGCGTATTTGCAGAGTACAAATCTGGAGTTGGGATTCACTGACTGAAAACATAGACTGAAGTAAAATGTTACAAAGCAGTGTATAAAAAAATACTTCAAAGTTATTTGAATTCTAACTCACCTGCTAAGATCTGAATTCAGAAGTATTTATTTCTTCCATATCCCTGAAGATCTCAATTAGTACAAGAAATATGGCCCTCTTCCTGAAGGCAGGCAACTGTATCATCTCATACGCACCAAGAAAACTTACAGCATTAAAAAACACTGATTTTGGCATAGAAAAAATCTTTTTGCTTGTTACAAAACCACATTCGTTTATCATATAAATACAAAGTCTGATCTTGTGCCTTCCCAGTGGAATTATTCAGTCATGTAAGCACTAAAGAATCAGCACATAATCTAACAGTATTTTAGGTTATTGTTTGGTTATCTTTTTGCAGTTACCTTGAATTTTCTTCTATTGTCTATTGTCACCTTTCTTCAAAGCCCATGGTAGCTGGTGGTATGACTCCTCCAGAACAGCAAGTCTATTTAGAAAATTATGCCAACATAACTCTAGAAGCTCAAGAGGATATGAGGTAGGGCATGACTGATGCTCAATTCTCATCAACAAAACCAGTGTTTTCAATACTCAGGACATTTTCTGAGGAATGCAGCAGAAGGCTGGTGTTTGCAAAGACTGCTCTAGCCCTTATCTCTGTGATTAAAATCTATTCATCATTGGAAAAATAAGTAAGAAGAGAGAAAATAAGCACACCTTGAAAGCAACTAAACTAAATTACACTAAAGTAAGTTTTAAACTTTCTTTTAGAACTATTACTATTTTTGTGACAGTTTTGGACATTTTATATCTCCAGGAACACCTGACACACTTTTAATGTTACTTTGCTGACAAGTAAAACACAAACACTACTTATAAAAAAGGATTTGCAGATAGTCCAGGGACAGGCGATTACTTTGAAAATTTAGAAGATAACCAAGAAGATTAATTTATTAACAATGTAGGAAATACAATGGGGAAAATCATGGCCAAATGAGGGGAAAGTTATGTTTTCATAAGTTAGTCAAATCAGCAAAGAATCACAAGACAAGTATCTAAATACATATTTACTGTTCACGTTGTTCTACTATAGTTAGAAAAATGTCTGTATTATGAACTTCTATGTTTAGTGAACAATACTGAGCAAATTTGCTAATATAGCAATTTTGCATTACAAATACCTTACATTGTCATTCACCTAAAGCTTATATAAGGAAACAAGTCTTAGACAGATAAATCCCTGGTTCCTGTTGTATTATCCAGAAGAAAACAAACTTCATAAAGCTGCTTACTCTAAAGAAGAGAGACATGGAAAGGTTCCACTCCATCAAAGCACCGCTGCTTCAAAGTTTCCTTTTGATCAATAGAAAACTCCAAGCAAGAAAATTCACTTTTAAAGGGATTTACTAGCAATGCATATGAAGGGATAGAACAAAAGAGTGAGAAAAGAGCATTAGGTCACTTTAGTTTTGGCTACCAAATATTTTTCCTGACAATACCTGATACTAGCATACCTGGATTTGTAACCACATGAGGTGCATGTATTTTCCTCTGATGTACTGTCTCATGCACAATTTGCCTGAAACTTAGCAGTTTGTGGCCAATATGATAATCTTTACAGGGGAGAACATTTGTAAGTAAAAAGAACTTTATGACCAGAGCAATACACATGCAGCATGCACAGGCCACCTGGCCTTTTTTTTCCTTTCTGATTGTTTGTAGATTGTAGATAAGATTGAAGAATCTCTTCTTTCTAATGCTATAATTAAATTTATTAGGGCAGTTAAATGAGAAAACTTAATTAATCTTCCTACTTTGATTTAGAATGCTTTATACAGAGACATACTATATATAAATTTAGGACACTACAAAGTTATCTTTTCCTCCTATTAAATACAATTATATTTTTAATGGCGATAATAATTATCAGATCCCCTCTACTGTATTGTTTGATTTAAGTTTACATAATGAGCACTGAATCTTTAAGTGTGCTACATAACGCAGGCTATTTTCACCACCAGTTCCAGTCTTCCCAACAGTGTAGACAAAAGTGAATTTTTCTACCCAAGGGGTCATGAAACAAAAAGAAGGCCTGTAAAACAAAGCTTGCCAATGATAGGAGAAGAAGCACAAGGACGCCTTCTGGGAGGGATCCCCCCAGTTGCACATGTCCAGAGGCAATCCTGCAGGAGCTGCTAGCTGAGATTTTCCAGCTCCACCACAGGCATTCTAGGCTATGGGACATTAGTATCTCATGGTCCCCAGCAGTTTGTTGAGTTTGACAGCTGCCTATTCTGCCTGTAC
Source organism: Gymnogyps californianus (assembly GCF_018139145.2). Lineage (NCBI taxonomy): Eukaryota > Metazoa > Chordata > Aves > Accipitriformes > Cathartidae > Gymnogyps > Gymnogyps californianus. Next base: position 21,974,392 of record NC_059500.1, read on the forward strand.
CTAGAATAAGCCCCCCTTATTGTGGAATAACTCTGCAAGGAGAGCAGTGACTGAGAGAACCTGCATGCTACCCACCAAACGCGCTCACGGTATCACTGCAGCATAGCTCACCTAAGCTGTCCTGCCAGCCAAGACATTCCCTGAATGGCATCAGAAACAAGGTAAAGCCTGGTCCCCAGCATTGGCTCCCACTGCTACCAAACTGCCCTTGTACAGCCTCCCTGCTCCCCACAAAAAGAATATCCCACACTTCTGTTATGTGATTCTTAATGCTGCATACACGCCGAGTTTGCAGAGTTTTATGTTATCCGAGGAGAGTAACCAGCGTCCCCACCACTGCACTTGTAAATTCAGACACTGGCCCTCTGGACCCTGTGGAATAACCTTTGCTTTCACAGCCGATAAAATACTTCCGGAACTGAAAAGTCTGGATGCCTTGTACCCCAGTGCAGTTAGTGTCAAATGGAGAACCACACAGAAGACCATCTGCAATAGGTTTCTGAAGGTGCTAAATGAGCATCTGGCCACCTGTGGGTAAGACAAGAAGAAAAGGAGCTGCTTCATCTGCACTTGTGGGAAGATGGATACTGTTGAGTAAAGGTGTCCAGAAAAAGACAGTGAGAAGGCTGAGGACTATTTCAGAGGTATACTTTGCAATATATTAAAGCTGGGTACAATTTTAGGCTTATTAATGTTCAGCATTTGAAAAAGTTCTCTCCTGTTTAAGTTCTAAACATTGTGTTGAACTGCTAACATACTTAAATTAATCTTCTTTCTGTGACTCAGAAAGGAAAGCAAAGCAGTGAGTAATTTTATTTCTACCACTGTCTCCCAAGTCCTAGCAGATCCAGCAGCAGTGTGAGTGATTTACTAAGTCTGCATTTATTCAGGGCAGCACTTTTTTTACTGGAGGATACCTTCTATGTGCATGTTTATGAGACCAATACAACTGTAAGATGCTGTACACACTTACTATGAGAAATGATCCTCTCATAGGTCAGAGAGCATATGTCAGAAACTGAAAAGAAGTTTTGGAATTATACTTTGAGTAAACGAATAGAGCTGACTGTTTTCCTTTATTATTAACATAAATGCAAAGTGCCACATACTCCCAGTGTCACCATAATGCAGAACATTTTGGCATTACTGACTGTAATTGCCTACAGACCAGATATGTTTCTGAATTTATTGCCTATGAGTACCCAACAGATACAGGACCATCAAGACATTTTTTTCAGGATGATCTTCAAATGTTTTCAGGAACTACTTGAGGTTCTCACAGTATCATTAGCGTAAATGTAATTTAATACAAACTCAAAGACAGAAGCTAAAGCAGACGGGCAAATGGCAGGGGGAAGATGTAAGTAAATTTTGCCTCAGCAAGGATCTACCCTGCCCTGTGATGCAGGAGCTAAATTTAACCAGACAAGTTTTCAGATTTCTGATTGTGGTGAGTTGAGGTTCCTTTCTTCCTCTCTTATCAGAGGTTTCAGCAGCCCTCTTCTGCTGCAGGCAGTAACCTCCTGACTTGTCCTTGAACTATGCCATGTTTTTCCACCTGTAGAGGAAGGAAGACCCTCTAAGGGATGTAGCACTATAAGGCCTGCTCTCTGCAGGCTGGCATACTTTTCTTTAGCAGGAGTGGAAAAAAAAGTCACTGAAATGAGTGAGCTGGTGTAGCCCTGTTATTTGTGATACATTGACACAAAAGTGTGCTGCCCACTTCTGCCAGAAGAGATCTGTTTCATGTGAATTCTCATCCACTTGTTTCCTTTTCATTTCCGTTGTCTACATGACATGAGGCACCTGGATGTTTTGTCCACCTCCAGTGAAATAAAGTTCAACCTGTGAATTTCAGAGCTTTACAAGAATTCAAGATCAGGACTTCCACCAGCCATTTGGTTTTGCTAGTGAGATTTCTGTGGGGATGGGGAGGTGGGGAAAGGGATGGAACACAAACAGTCATTTCAAGCTGTTCACAAACCAAGGGAATGAAGCCTTGTTTTTATGCAAGACTTCAAAAAAGCATAGTCTTGAAGTGCTATGATTATCGAGTATGCTTGGTGTTAAGTTCTGACACCTCTTTGGTGGGTGCTGTGAATTTCCCTAATCATTCTAAGGAAAAGAAAAGCTGTCGTTTGACTGATTTTTCTTTCTCATGGTTGTAAAAGGATAATGGCATTGCTCTGCAAAGCTTTCACACCATGGCCTGAATTCTCAAAATACCTAATCCCTACTCAGAATATAAACATGCTGCTTCTAGGTTTCACTCTTTATGTTAATGACTTGAACCATGATTCACAGCCTCCCCCAATTTCGATTCACAGAACTGAGCATTTCTTTCTGCTTGCCTTCTGCTATATAAAGCCATATGTTTGCTTTGAGGTAACCCAGACTCATTACTTGTGAATGACTCTTACTAAGAACTAACAGAGACAGAATTAAGAATAACAGGAGAAAATTGGAGAAAACATGGATGTTAAGTGTCCTCAGACGTTTAGGGGAGAAACCAGCAGTATCTGTCAGACAGTTTTATACATTCCATCTGGCAGAATAATTTCAGTATAAGGAAATTTCTGTTTTGCAAATATTTTGCTAGACAGACAGTAATATTATTAAGTATCATCTCTAGTTCCTCTCCATGTAAAATTAACTATCCAGGGCCGTGTGAATTCAGATAAGGCAAGCCTTCTGTCCTGGAAGGAGGGGTATGGACGAGCCGCTGCTGCCAGCCTGCCCCACTCTGGTTTGAAAGCAGTGGGATCGGAATGCTGCACTCTCTGGACGTGGACAGGCTTGACAGATTGAGAGCTCTTTCTCGATTCTGTGGGTCATGGTGCATGGTCGTTCTTAGTTGGTGGAGTGATTTGTCTGGTTAATTCCGATAACGAACGAGACTCTGGCATGCTAACTAGTTATGTGACCCCTGAGCGGTCGGCGTTTTATTCCATACCATAGAACGTCATGCCCAGTATATAAAGGGGGGGGGAATTGGCTGGGAGGCGCAGATCACTGCTCAGGCATTGGTCAGCGGGTGGTGAGCAACTGCATTGTGCATCACTTGTCTTTTCTTGGGTGTTATTTCTTTTTTTTTGTTATATTCCTTTTCATTAGAATTATATTATTATTATTATTATTATTACTGTATTTTATTTTACTTTAGTTATTAAACTGTTCTTATCTCAACCCACGAGTTTTACTTTTTTTTTTTCCCTCCTCCCCACCCCACTGGGAGAGGGGCAGGGGAAGCGGCTGCATGGTGCTGAGTTGCTGGCTGGGGTTAAACCATGACACCTTCCAAGTCAAAACTACGGCTCATCTCCATAGCTGGAGGTATTCAAACACAAATGATACAAGTCAGCAGGACCAGCAAAGCTGTCAGGAAACTGACAGAGCATAGAGGTTGTACCAGGTCACTCTGCAGCAAAACTTCAACCTCAACACTTATCCTTTGGAAAGGGTATGTTGATGGTATTCTTCTGTCTCCATCAACTTCTCACTTCCACCAATTTTATGTCATTTATATCCATTTAGTTCAAGAATATTAATGCTGCTGAAACAGAGGAATTGGGCACTGCAATGTCTTCTGCTGTTTATGGCACAAAGAATAAAGGAGTCACACAGTGAGAACATGAAAGATTTCTAAACTGATGTAGGTCTTTTGAATTTGAATACTGACGCCTTTCTATTCCTTGAGAAACGACAGAGGAAGGAAAGAATGATGAGCTGACTCAGCTAAGCAGTTTTGCAAACATCATGTTAACTCATATAACAAAATTCAACTTCACAGACTTATACCTTTCTTGCAGCTTCAAATGTGGCATGCAAGCATTTCAGCTGGAAATTTCCCATACTACATTTTGCAACCAATTTTACACCATTGCCATAAAGGCCAGCTAGCAACTGGAAACGTTGCTGTTCACTTTCAGCTTCACACTAAAAGAACGGACTACTTGTTTTTATTTGTGTATACTAGCCAATCCTGCTGAGAACACCAATGAAGCAAACATTTTTCTCGACTACATCAGTAGTAGCATGCTGTGTCTAGGATAATTTGCTGGCAAAATTTCTCTTTGCTTGTATATTTGTTAACATTTTTTAAGCAGGAATTTCCATCTACCTGTATCAAAAGCTTTTCCCTCCTTTAAAGTAATGCCTGTTATACAAGTGAGGACTTTGCATGGAAAAATCAGTTAATTTTATTAATTCATAATTCATAGTTCACACATCTTATAAAAAGAGAAAGTGCAAAATTTTTTAAAATCTCTGTTCTGTTTTTGGGATATTTTTATGCTTGTGGTAAAAAAGATTCCAGTTGTTCTGCTGGGATTCTAGCCAATGCCTCACTTTTTTTCATCAATAAATGAAAGACAGTGATGATTATTGCAACTCTGGGCATTTTCTCCAGGATGATGATTAACTGTTTTCTCAAGGAATCAGTAAAAACCTTGACTTGGAACGATTAATCACACGTGGTATTGGATTGGACAATGCCTGCTCCTGAGGGCTTTTCAAAATGCAGTTGCCAAAGATTCAGAATCTGACTTTTCTCCATTAACCACAGACAGATATTGCTGATTCTGGAATATTCTAATTGATATTCTGGGATATACTCACTGGTATATTTCTTTCATTTCAATAGCATAATTCAGTTGACTTTGGTTACTGATACAAATTATTATAAAACAATGTGAAGTCTTTTTTTGAGTGGTTTGAGCTTCTTGACCTTCTATCTACTACTTACTCTAAATACTCTCTCTTCTTACATTTTGTGAAACTCTTTTTTCCAAAATCACATGACATCCATTTCTAGGACCATTGTATTACCATCAAAAGAATGTATTTGTCTCAATAAATATGGATTTACTTTCTGCTATTATCATCTCCTGCAATCTCTAGTAAATTTATGACTCTGTGTAGTTCCTATTTTCTCATGTACAGTGGCACTATTCATTATGCCACAAATGTCAAGAAGTTACTTATATAAGAATATATATTGGAATTTTTTTAATAGAAAAAATATATTGCTAGAGGAATACCAGTACAACTACCTATCTTGTGCACTCTCATTCCAAAATAAAACCGTCTACATTAGCAGTAACATTGTCAAAGTTATACTAGTATAATTGCACTGTTAAGAGTATACTAGTGACTGGTCTTAAACAACTTGTTTAGGATGACTGTTGTTAATAAAGTGATTGATTTTATTAACCTCAGCAGAAAGGCTAAAATGAGTTTGGCTCTTCATAAGTATGTACCAATACCATTATTCTCTACTATTAAAAACATCACCCCAATAAATTAATTTTCACGTAAACATGCAACAGATGCTAATAAACTGCTGCTGCACCAAATTCAACAAGATTGAGAAAATTCCTTTCTATCAGCAGTCCACCAGTGCCACTCTCAAACCAGCAACCAGCTGCTCTCTTACGAGCAATGAGACACCTCCAGCCTGGGACCAGATGAGCAAATTCCTTCCAGGAAGGGCAGAATCATTCCCAATACTCTCTAAGAATAATTTGTCATTAAAAATTGAATGCAGTTTGTGTTTGTCATGACATACAGCATTTAAGGGTCTCAGAGTTGGCACATAACAAGCTGGTGGAACTGGCAGATTGTTGGCCTTGCCTTTCTTATATTTTGTAGGATACACTCAGCATACCCTACCCAGAGCTGCCCCTTTGTGGAAGAAGGGTGTTGGGAGAAGTCTGACCCCATGTTCAGCCCAGAGCATGCTCAGGACCTACACGCAGAGACTTAGGCAGTGGGCTTTTTCTACATGCTATCCTCAAGGAGAAACTCATCCAGCACACTGTAAAACATGTTGAGGCCTTTCGCAGTGCTGATGTGCTGATTTTTCCTCAATTGCATCCTGTCCATGAATCAGAAAATAGCATAACATGTTAGGCAGAAATGGGCAGTTTCAGAAACAATTTGCATCCTGATAACCAATTTCCATTTCTGATCCATTTGCATCTTCCTAGGGCATTTTTGTTGAAAAAAAAGAACTTACATAGAGCACAGCAAAATCATTACAGCATTTGAGCAGAGGCTATATGTGCTTCAAAAAAAACTGTTTAGGAGAAACCAATTTATTTCTATAGAAATTAAAAAATTCTTGAGCCTCTTGGAACCCAATCAAAAAGAGCCTGTGATGAATTGCTGTGACAATTCACCTTCTCCTCGCACCGCCCAGGCTCCTATTCACTACCTGAAGATTTACATTTGTGCTACAGTAGAAGCCTGCTACATGTATAACCTTGTCGCTTGAATAAATTCATTCTAATTTAGAATGTCTCTGTCTACCACAGAGGATTGCTTATAGGGCTCTATTACCTGAAATAGTTATGCTTTGGTGTATATCAAATGTTGTAGCCATCTGACACACCTGTTTATAATGGAGGTTAATTTTTCCTGGTGTTTATTTTACATGGAAAACAGGAATCAGACAGTCTTATGCAGAGAAACTTTGGTGAAGAAGATTTACGCTGGAGCCAAATGAAGCACCTATACTCATTGCAAAGAGGACGGTATGTGATTCTCTCTTAACAGGAAAGCCTTTTCAGAAATCAGGGTCTTCATAGCAGAAGCTACTACAGCAGCTTTGCACAATGGAATATCAGACAAATTCAAATGCCTGAGTCATGTAGACGGCATTGCTTACACAGCAGTGCACGCTTTTCCTTTCAGAAGCCTATGCACCTGCTCTGACATTACTGCCAGAAACAATACCATGCTGTTCTTCCCTACATCTCTGGGTTTGAAGTTTTAGATTAGGCAGGAAACAGTGCCAAGATACGGGGGAAACATGACAGTATAAAAAAGATTGTATTCATTCTCAAATTCAAAGTAAGGAAGCACAAATTGGAAATTCATCAGCTTTACTTTTGAATAACGTCGTAAAAGCTGACTAATTTAAGTAACTCAAAACCTTGACTGTCGTCTTCTTTTAACTTATTTTCCTATCATTATAATTAAGGGACCCTTTACATGTTCAGTCTTTTGTAAATCTTAGAAATCTATCTAGATATTGCCTTAGAAATTCTCCTAGGTATTTTAGGCTAATGGGTAGAATGTTAAATAGCTACAACAGTTACTACTGCCCCTTTAACAATGAGCCAAAAAACAAACATCAGAGTATTTCCTTTTACAGTGTGATCCTTTACCTCTATTTTGGTTTGCACTTGACTTTTCCACAGTTCAGGGCTTTTTTCTTTTTCCTTTCCAGAATTTGATCTGACATTTCCAAGCAACTCTTTGGCAGTGCAATGAGGAATACAGGAAGGCAGAAAACCTATCATTAGAAGGCAGTGAGAGTCAATGAGCCCCAAGACCAGCTGTTCATACACGTTGTATCCTAATAACTCAAGAGTAATTTGTCAAGCATGTCTAATATGCGGATATCTGACAGCACAGTGAGCTACCAGGTCACCTTTGAAAAGAAGAATTTGAAAGACCACTGCAGCTAGTAGCTAGGTAGGATCCTCAAAAAAGCATGAAGTAAAATTGTATATGGAAAGATGGTTGAATAAGAAAAAATGGGGAAAATGGGGTATTATGAAGAAACTGAATTAACAAGGAAGGCTTAAATTACTTATACAGGACAATGATTCGTGCCAATCTTCAAAGATTTTGAACACAAACCTTCAGAATTGTAATTTTACAGGCTGAACTGGACTATTGTTCTTTCTACTTCTTGTTTATATTTGATATTCTGGCAGTATCAGGGCTCGTTTCATCGTGATGTCCAGGTAATGAATCTGAGATCTGAGTAGCAATGTTTGTATCTGTCATTAACAGATGGAAAGACTTACTAAATATACTTTGTAATCTCTTGTCTTTCAATTTATACTTTCCAAGTGGTGTGCTGTCATCATTAATTATGCTAACAAATAAATACAAATGTTTTGACATAATGAAATACTGTACACATCTAATAACTGCCTGATTATAGTCATCTTATTACTCATCAATCATTATTTTTACCTCTCTTCTAAAGAGGATAAACTGTGCCTGACAAATGGCTACTGTCAAAATCAGCAGAAAATAACTTGCTTTCAGGCTTCTAAGAGGAAGAATACTTTACATGTAACTTTGTAAAAAGTACAAGTACATGTAACAAGTAAAAAGTTGAGAAGATCTGACATTGTCCTTTAGCATTTGCTTCCCTCTTTATTAAATCACTGAATAATGCAAACAGGAAGCAGATTTTCAGTTAATGCCCTGAAGAATTTTAACCTTAAAAAACAGATTCAGAAAGCATAGAGATGGCAGAGAGATGCTGACAGACATCCCAATCTCTTTCCACAGGAGGACAGGATAAATGAGCGGAATAGGAAGCTCTCTAAATACCTGAGTATTTATGCAAAAGTGATAGGTGCCCTTAGCACTTAAAATAAATGCACAGTGGACAAGGCATAACATTGGAAACTCGGTATTAGCCAAAGTATTTGCACTGTTTTGGTATCAAAAATGAGAATCGGTAGCTTTCTCAATTTCTTTAATCCATGCTCTGAAAAATGTTTGGAAAAGGTACGTTTGCCAGCAGGAAGCAAAAGTGCCATAAAAGATATTAATATGGTTGTGTCAGCAATATCTTTACATTCCACTTGAACACTCTTCCGGCAATTGCACTCTGCTCTCTGCTGCGGGCTGGACTCAGAAGCTTCCCCAAACCCCTTTTGTGCCAGGCACCTAAATACCTCTGAATATATCACATATGCCCTAGATAACTTACTGGAATATAAAATAGCAGCTAGCTAGCAGAACTGAATTTAAAATTCCTGTTGAAATTTCACATGAATGAGCTTTGTTTCCTGATCAGATGAATTCAAAAGAATAGTTTAGGGCAAATAATCACCCTAATTTAGAATACTACAGCAAGGTCTAGATACCTGAATGTTTAAGACATTCCCTCTACAATTCTCCTTCCCTTCTTCCTATTTCTGTCCTAATGCCCAAAGTAAAAAATTTCACCTAATTCTTTGCATTGATCTGTTTCAGACCTTTATCATCAGCCTGAGAAAGAGTTTTCTGTGGGTCTAAAGTACCCAGCACAGGTGCCTTTGATGAAACTATCAACATAAATAAATAAATACATTATTGCCATCGAAAGAGGGAGTTAAACATCACTTAGACTTTGTTGTGGCCCTTTGCAAAGGAGGAAGTCTCAAATACCAAAGAGCAAACACAACCCATAAGTAGAGAGGTGTTTTCACACTAATATTTCAAGGAGTGAACCCCCTACTAAAGTCAAAATAAGCTCAATGTTAATGTGTGAACAAAGGATGGAGGTTACATTCATCACATTACTTGTTGTGAAGAGCTAATGTGTGAAAATTTAAAACTCCAGTTTCAATTCTCTGAGGCTTGGAGGCTTTCTATAAATTTCGGCTGGCACAGTTCCCGCTTTTAACATGGTTGTACTTAAATAGAGAGGGACGGGGAAGTAACATAACAGTTATCTGGAGACCAGACAAAATTTCTTTAGAGAAAGAAGGAGACACCATGTCGTGAATCTCTCGAGTTTGCATTTATCAGATAGAGACTGGATGAGGGAATCTGGTGCTTCCTGGGAAAATGAAGGGTCCACCCAGCTGCCTAGTGTTATAGTGTGAACCAGCAGATAGCAGGCTGAAAAGAAATAATGCTGCGGCCATTCAGCAGTCCCTCAGCTGATCACTAGGCTGGAAAATAAACAATGTAATATAGCAGCTAACTGTGGGAAAAGATAATGGTGAGGAAGAACAAAAGCCACAGGAGTAAAACTCTTATATTTTTGATAGGTAGGTGGACAGAAAGAGCTGCAGAATACTTTGAATACACACAGTGTGATTCCTACTGAGACCTGAGTGCCTCAAATGTGTGGGCAAGGGACACAACACAATGCAGAAGCAGCAGTCCCTGAAGGACATGTTGTCTCTCTGTGGAGCTGAGTTTCCCTTCCCTGCAAGCTCTCACGTTAACTTTGCTGCCTTACAGCTGTCAAGCGTACCGCCTTCTGGGATGTTTCAAAATAAGTTTTACAAGAAACTTAAAGGGTTCATTGCTACTTCTCTTGTCATACTATGGGTTCCACCATAGGAAAGTGTGGCCCAGCTCATTGTATTTTCATACATATTATGTGTTGTGCTGCTTTATTAGTAGAACCTGGAGTGTTAAAACAGCTTTTTTGCTGTTTATATTTGCAATCCCTAGGTATGAGGAACTTAAATAACAGAGGCTGATCTAGATGCTGATGATGGCTAAATTTTGCACAGAAATTACCAAATGTGACATCTCTCATATCCTTACAAGACATCCCACAGTTGTTACCATTCTCCTAGTCTCTTAGGATCAGATGCTGCACATAACTGCCCTTCTCAGTCTCTGAGCAGCTGATCTTGGCTTTCTCTGTAGCAATTAACAAGTTTTCATAGAAATGTTCAGTGGTCATTGGTCCAACCGCTTAGATGACCTTAGTAAAATGTGGTTCCTGCTTAAACAATGGGAATAACTGTTTCATCTCCTGTTTCTCAGGAACTGGCACAATGATTCAACCACGGTGTAACAGTTGAAACTAAGTCACTCAAACAAATGAAATAAAATGTCTTCACTTATTCTCCAGTAAACTTAAGGGGCATAACAATAATGCTACTTAGGTATGCTCCTTTATAGAGCCTCAAACAAAAATATTAAAAATTGTGCCAAAGCCAATGACAACATCTGTCTGAGATCACAGATACCAGCCTGTTCAGAGTCAAATGGCAAAGACTTTTGATCTAGAAATTACTTTCCATCCAGAAATCTGGGAACACTTTAACATAGAGAGAATAAGAAGAAAATTAAAACAAAAAACAGCAGCAGCAAGAGTTAAAAGAAAGCAGCCAAAGCACAGCAAAGAAATGAAGGCAGCGGAGAGTAGCTTTTTGATAACTTCTTTGCTTGCAGAACTGTGTGAACAATAATAGTCTAATAATATTGTACATCTTTAGAGACAGACAAACTGATGGCATTGATTTTAGCATATTCTCAGTCGAGTGTATTAGGAACGTCTTATTCACTAGAGAGAGATTGAACAGAGTATGATGTTTCTATTTGTATTACCCCTTTTTATTTCCTTTGTACTATGGACTTTGAATATGCAGTTACAAGTCATTTGTAGCAGAGTCTCACAATTCAAAAAATGAAGAGGTTATCTACCGATTCAAAGAGGCTTCAAATAGTGGCCCTAGACCCACTTACTCTGTACTGGAAAGGTGGCTGCTGTCAAGGGGCAGCTGGGATCTTCACCTAAGAGAGACTGAAATCTCTGTAACTGCAAAGCTGTCACAGCTGATTAAAATATCCAGCTCAGCATGAGATGAAGAGGCAAGTGGGGTGAACGGACAGAAATCTTTGGCCAGCACAGTCTTTAGCCTGTTTTAATTTATACAGTAGACCACACAGTCAGCTTAGAGGTGAATAAACACTGTCTCTCCTCCCTAACCTTTCCACCCAGGCTCCAAACCATTTGCAACTTGGGCCAGACCAAGGATCTAGCTCATGGCATCTGGCTGTCCTTCACAGCATTTTGGAGAGTGAGGTTAAAGGAGACAACCTGATCATTTAGTCTGACCTTCTAGAATACATATTCCATCATAAAACCTTATATCAGGCCTGAAGACTGCAGAGCGAATAATTTACTCTTAAAACACAGCCAGAAAAAAAAGATGAAGAAGGTAGCAGTGCCAGAGACTCCAAGGAAGAGACAGTCAGAGAGGCAGAGGAAGCTAAACCCTTTGGAAGAAAAAAAAATTATTAAATCTAACTGGTGCATGCATGTATTAATGCTTTACCTGCACTCTCTGCAGGATGCATTTTGTGATATTCAGAATTTTCTGTGAGAAAGGCAACATTTTTTACAGGTCTGATATGAGGTTTGGACACGCATGTTGAATTAAATATTGATCTCTCTTGAGGAATTATGGCTTTCATCTCTAAGAAAAACAAACTAAAATGGTACGTGCTACTTTTGGTTTTAAGTTAGCAAAACTTCTCTGTTGCTAATGTCCTCTGTGCTCCAGCCTGTGAAACAGTGAACGCTCTCAACTGCGTGTTCAGCCCCTGACCCTCACAGGATCAAGACTGAAGCCAGGCAGAATCCTGCATTAGCTGTTTTCAGCTAAGCCAGTCTCAAAAGCAGTGGGTGAATTGTTGTATTGGATGGCATGATGTGCTACATGGCAAGAACAACAAAAAAATCATCTTATATTCCTGTCCCATAAGAAGTCATTCTGCTCAAATTAAAAAAAAAAAAAAAAAAAAAAAAAGTCTTCTAGTCAGCTGTGAATCTGTAAACTAGGTGCTGGAAGATACATTTTGCAGATGTTCTCTGGTCTAACTTTCAGTGACATGAGGATTTCAGGGTGTCTTGCATGTTTATTTCAGGTAACACATGCTGCTTTAGTAGCAATACTCATCTGGTTAGAAAGCTATTCCTGTAGGCAAATGCCTGCCTTGAGACCTAAGTGTTAGCAGGTCTTCTCCTAGCTCTCGTCAGCTACATAATAGCTCTGAGAACAAACATCCATCTTCTACAGGATGGTATAACAACTACTAAGTGAGTTACGCTGACCTAACTTTAGTACAAATTCTTTTCTATCCCTTGCGCTATCCTGCAGATCATCTCATACACACAGAAAATGTTTTAAGAATAAGTATTAGTTAAAAACCATCAGTTTTACCTGCCATAATGTTACCATCAGTACCGCACAACTGAAACTGGTTGTACAACAAACGCCTAGTATTACGGTATTGATGAGGAGAAGTTCGAAGAAACGGTGAACCAGACTCCCTGCTCATGCCAGCGGAAGGGCTCTGACCCGTTCTTGGCAGCTAGGGTCTCCTCCCTGCATGGGGAACCATGGCGGGGAGGACCAGAATAAAGAAGGCGCCAATGAAGCCTTCCTTAGAGACAGATGGTGAGAAATTCAGCTGCTATTACTGCAACTCACTATTTGTTGACATACAGAAGGAATATTAAACGGACACCAACAGACATCTTCAGTGGCTTAATTTCTTTGAAAGCATTCAACTTGTGATGTTGCAATTCAGACTGAATAACTTAATTTGGAAATGACCACTTTATTATTTAGATATCTATGCATGGAAATAGGTACATTGTTCTGAGCAGAGCAGAAAACACTAGTTCTAATTATATTTATTATGCAGTAAAACGTTGAGATTACAGAAATGATTGTCTTACTCAGAAGGGAATTCCCTTAAAGTATATATACAAAATAGGAAACGAGAAAGATAATTTATAATTCTTGTGACAGACTTGAGCTGAAAAAGTGATTCGTAGAAAACTACTTAAAAGTACGTAGCATTGAAAATGAACTGTGATATCTGCAGAGATTTTGCTGAGTTATTCAATAGGGAATATAATGGCATGTTTTTAAGGTAATACAGAAAAGGGCCATTATATCATTTTACATGACCTAGTAGCTTTTTGGTACGTATACTCACATGTTCCTTGTACCACTACAGAACGCTATCATTCTGATGTTCACATTTAAGCATTTTAAAGGGTTTGACTTGGACATAGTTCTACGAGAGACCATCTGGGCTGCTGAGTGAATCTGCTGCTACTTACATGCATTCATATCACATATCACTTTTTTATAATTTGATTAAAGCTTGACATGCCTGCCTCATTGCATGCCCTGTTAATGCAGGTAAGACGTTTCAAGCCATCTTGCATTTATTTGCAGGTAAGGAACATGCATATAAGTAGGACTGTTCACAGCTGTGCTGCTGCACTCTCCTCATGTTTTCCCAAACCACCACTGGAGCCTGAGGTAAGTGAACTAGATCTTTCCTATTCTGTCCTGTGTATCAATAGTTAAGGCTGCTCAGACATAGGGATGAGCAGAATTTGCCCCATGCGATATCTGCACTGGTGAGAAAGATACAGAAAGCAGATGGATCTCAGCAGGACCTCAGTGTTCAGGCTGTGGTTGAGAAGCCAGCCATTAAGGCATGAAAAAAAATTATCACAAATTCAGCAAGCGCTATAGAAATAATAAATCACTGAATCCCAGAGTGTCATGTTTTTAGTGCCCTTTCAGAACGTATCAGTGCTATGATAGCTACAATGTGTTTCAACATACCCAGAAAAAATGCAGTACATACAACTCAAGGTATTGGCAGAAGGACTGTGCTCTCAGGAAGTTCCCAGAGTGTGTGGGACTGATTCTTAATCCTCACACTGAGACAGTCCCCAAAGGATCCCATTAATTTAGGCCATGCCAGCTAGTGCCCTGCATATCCTGCAGTCACTGGACAAGGTCCAGAGCACATGTTCCTAGGCTCATATTTCCATTTGGGGCATGCGGAACCTGCCCTGCTTTTCCTTGGCAGCTCGGTAAGAGCCCTTCCCCACCCCTTCTATAATCCCCTCCTATCTGTAATTCCTCCCTGACTTTTTCCAAACCATAATTATTTTCCTAATTTTGAATTAATAATGAGACAGTAATCTCCACAATCACTACATTGTTCCCTGTTTTAATTTGGCCGTGGACGGGAAAAACATGCACATGTACTTTCTATGGTTTTTAGTGGTCTTTAAAGCAAACAATACAATACCGCCTATTCTGTTGAGGCCAGATTCAGCCTACACACGTCTTGAGTCAGACTGGGACAGTGGCAACTTTTCTTCACCTTGCCCTTTGGTGTTGTGCAAGTGGCCCGGATCAGAAGGAGATGAGGGACTCTGTAAAAACGGGGTCCACAAAGATTTCCCCTTTTCTCATTCACAGAAAACTGGGACAAAATCAGTTCTTCTAAACACATCAATGTAACAAATGTAACTTTTTGGAAGGAGGTGAGGGGGCAGGCATAAGAGAAGGGTGTTATTTTCAAGAATCAAACAGAATCAACTGACTGATTAAAAGATCGTATGCTGTCCTTCCACATGTCCCACCTTTGCCTCCACGGTGCTCTCTTCAATATGTATAGAGGCATTTCTAACTTATTTATTTCAGTGATATCCAAGCATTAGCTTGAGAGCATTCATTTTCCACTGTCTCTTTGTCTGTGCTATACAATTAAGGAGTAATTTTATCTTTACTGTTGAATGCTTCCTTTCTTAGTCTGAAAAAAATAGCTAATTCCTCCTTCATTGTTAATGCTGTAGACTTCATTTCTTTTAGAGTCTCAGCATAGAAACCGAAAGGATTTATTTATTTTATTATAGATTACTACTTCCATCAGATTTTTCCAGGGCTTCATTTGTCAGGAATTATTTCACTACACAGATGTGTTCATGCTGCCACTCCGTGGCAGTGAAGAGATAAGTAAATCAGCAATGTCCATGTTTAGGTTGCCCTCAAAAACCTCTTGGAATGATTCCTAAGTTAAATTAAGTATCATGCACACATTTTCTGACTGCTGAACAGGAATTTGCTCATATAGCTCAGCTGCTTGAGTTCACACCAGGAATGTACAAGCAGTGGCTCCAACGAAAGCCATGATACTACTCCAGATTTCCCAAATATTACATATATACTCAAGAGTAGAATTTAGTTCTCCTTACTTCTTCTGGAGCTTTTAAGATAACATTATTGCATATGGTATACAGAATAACTTGATAGTCTTCTTCCCAGGTCCACTGGAGATATTTCAATCAGAGTTTCCTCTTCACTTTGTTGGTATAAGTCCTGAGTTATGCAGATGACTCTCTCTATTCTGCTACAAGTGCAACAGAACAAACTTTTTTTTTCTGACCCAAGCGGCTGGTCAAATGACACTTAGTTTTCTACTTTCTCTGGAGCCCTTATCTATCTGTCAGGGCCAAAATATCTCCAGTCCCAACAGCTGCTTTACTGCAGTAGAATATACAGAACTTCAAAAGAGGCAACAGAAAGTGTTGATCTCAAGCAGTGAGGCAGCTGGCAGGCGTCTATAATTAAATTCCTGGCACTCTTTGTATGTTTTTATAATTTTCCCTCAGTCAGCAGATAAAATTAAGTGTGTCGACTCCCAGAACTCACTGCATAGTCTTTTAAATGTCACCACACATTTGCAGGTCACTGCTCAGTCAGGCTCCCGCAGTTTTCCATTTACAAATCTAATTCCTTAATTGTTTCTGAAGTATCAAACCACACATGATTTCAGGTCTTCAGTGATTTCACCTCTGCCCACTCCTTCCCAGACACGGGCATACCAGCTGGTCTGGTCTACAGCCAAGGCCCTCCTGCTTAGATCATGACTTGACAGGATCTCATACACCTCTGTACTCTAAAAATTATCCTTACTGACAAAGTCTTCAACTAAAAAGAACCAAGCAAAGGGTACAGTGAAATGAAACAATTATATTTTCCTAACAGTTTAACCAGAGTCTGTTCCTGTCCTACAACACAGCTGATCTCCAACAAAATCTCTCTGCAACCTTGAATCTGTGCATGGTTATGTGAATTAAATGGTGATGTGATTCCTTTCCTATTCCGCCACAGTGCCTTGATTCCCTAATACTTCAGGTAACTACCAAACACTTCTTTTTGTTTTTCTGTACCATGTTATGGGACTCTCTGTGCTTGTTCCTAGCATTTTCCAATGCTTTTAGAACATGCAATATTATTCTAAGATGATTTAGGGGAAGAAAAATCAGACCATATTCAATGTCCTGCTGATGGCAGATTTTTATAAATTCATTGAAAGAACAGTTAAATAAAAAAAAACCTCCACAAAGAGACCTGGAAGAAAACAAAACTCAGATATGGTATAAGGATACCAAACTCTAAAGACAGAAGCCCTCAACTGAAAACCACCTGCATAAAGGCATGGAAAGCTGATCCCAGGCAAATGAGCAACAGCAAAGATCTCAAGTTCCCTCATTTTCTATTCTGCTCATCTTTGTACATCTATTCCATTTCAGTGTACCAGAGTCACAGCAAGGCAGCTATGTTTTTTTAGATTGGTGCTGATGAAGGATCTTCAAGCCACTGTACCTCAGCTATGGTTACATTACTGTACCATGTAGTTTGTCCTCTCATGGGATCACATGAGGGCTAAGCCTCTTAACCTCAGAGGAAAATCTGTCTCAACACTACAACCTTTTCTCCATAACAAGGGTAATCAGGTAAGACTCTGGATTAAAATGGCCAGTATCACAAAACAAGTAGAGCTACATTAAAGTGCTTACTTCCTGAACACGACTTGAAGGATGCTTTAGAGATCATCAATACCTTGTTCCTGCAACACTGAGAGATGACTTTCGACTCCAGCGTTCATTCACACATGCACTTATAAAAGGCCGGCAGTTGGGCTGGGGCCTAAATTAATCTAAAGTTCTGAGTCATAAATGAAAAGTAAGAATCTGCTCCAGCATTGCTGCTTTCTAGTTTTTCCTCCAGAATGTAAGCCTGGAAGGCAAATACAATTCCAAAGGATAGCCCAGGCCCATAAATAAGGAACTGCAGTGCACCTGTGAGATTTATTGTTGGGCTTTGCAATTGCAACAGTAAAATTTTCCTGGAATGTGTACCTTAAAGTGATGGACTTTTATTTCTCTGTCAGATGTTCTTTTGGTTTATACTATCTGTTTATAAAGCAGAGGAAAGTCACGAATAAATGCTAAAGTGCAGGAGATTTTAATGACCACACCATCTCTGATGTAAACCTTGAGAATATTTGTATAATCAGCTCAAGTAGCCAACTGATACTACAGCAGTTTGCATGACTCCTTCTCTGACTTCAATACCAGGAAGGACACATTGTGCGTACAGTACACAGATCAACAGTCTGTCAAAGAAACTGATATTGTGCAGTGCCAAATGCACCTGAAATTAAGGAACACCGGCTACCTTAATTTGCACTTCACTTTATGCCTCTATTCGTAAGAGCGATCTACCATTTTGTTCCCATAAGTCTAGGGACAAGCTTTTTTTACTGTTGGACAGTAGTAACCATCCCCTGCTAATTAAAAAAATCTGTTCTTGTGGGCTAAGATACTGGTCATATTGATGCCTTCATTTGCTTTATCTAACAACCCTTCGTTCAAAGATACAATGCCCTTTGCATCCAAGCAGAAAACCAGAATTACCCAGCTTCTCGCTTCATTTAAAGCACCATTATTTTCTTCAAATCTATCACCCGTCTGGCATCTCCCTTTTATATACCAGTCCCTTTCTCACATGTTTGCTTACAGCTCCATAAAGAGTACTGGAGACATCTACTTATTTTCCAATACATATTCCAATTATACAGAAAGGAAATAGGGGATTGTCAGTAATTCTGTTGACACTTCAAAAACTAGGTTTGCACTTGCTCTGCTGTATCCCAGATAGCACAGAGTTAAAAGTTCAGCAGAAATTCTGGCACAATAACCTACAGCAAGTATGAGAGGAAAAGCACTTCTCTTTGCCAAGAAGCACAACTGAGAACCAAGCATTATTGGTGTCCTTTGTTGTGCAGGATGCCCAGGGCAGACCACGCTCCCTAAACACCGCCAAATCCCCTGCCCAACCTACTACAACAGCAACTCTGTGCTTGCTCTCATGAAGTTCTCTGCAAATGTGTAAACTAATAAGGATTTGTTGCTCAAAACACAGTTTCTACAGCTTTTGTGTATTCTATATAGTTGTGCTTCCTGTTCTTGTAGTACCAAATCTGTTTACAGATTTAAAAGCAGAGACTGTCATATTTTTAAGTATAAGTCATTTGAAGCAGTCTGCAGGTCTGCTTTTTGTAACCGAATAAAGTGCAGTGATTATAAGCTCATTTTACCTAAAGGAATTCCAATATTTTCCAGCAATCCCTGTAACAGAGCAGTGGCTCATGATATGTTGTAACAATAGATTTGAACACTGAATAAAATTAACTGTCTTTACATTAGAGTGATAAAGGTTCAACTCTCCCTTCGGTTTGAAAAAGTTCTCGTTGTGTGTGAAAAATCTCTAAGCACCCTCCAACATGTGGAATTTAACCCAAACCTGTTTCCTGGCTTGTACGCAGTTTGAGTTGATATTTATTTTAGATAATGTAAAGGTGTATCAATGCTGTTACTTTCAAATCAAGAACAGACTCACTATTAAAGATGATGCTTTGTAACTTCAAAAAGCTTCATCTTTTTTGAAAGATGACACTTAAGATACAAAAAAAAAGAGAGTAAAAAACATTTTCATACTGTTTACTGCAGGCTTAATTTCAGCGATGATATTATTCACGTTCTAATGAATACTGCAATGAATCCCGAAAGGGTAACATGTGAGTTTCAGGTGACTTTTTCACCTACAGTGATGTGAACTGAAATAAATGATGCAGAAACCAAAGTAATTGGAATTGCTATCTAGAAGTTCACAGTTCAAAGCTGGGATATTTATAATTCTAAGGACAGCATGTTATGGCTGCTCTTGGCATTTGACACGAGAGGAAGGTTAAGAAGGCTTAAGAGCAGAATGTCAAATATGAACAAGGTAAAAGCACAGAACTGGGAACTACAAGCTGTAAATTCTTTTCACCGCTATTTTGTTATGTGACTATTTAATTTTCAGTTCTCAGTTTACCCAGTTCAAAATAGTAATATCTTTCAGATGTGTAATGAAGACTCACTTACTTACTGATCTTCTTGATATTCAAAATCATTTATGATTTCAGAATTTTTGGCAATCTCAAGGGAGTTCATAGACAAGACTCTTTTATCTTTTTTTTCCTGATCATCCTAATTTCAAAAATCAAGTAGGTATTCAGACTTTACGAACACCTCATCGGAAATTCCATGTTCAGTAAAAAACTTGCTTCCAGTCTGCTTATATGACAAATGCCTTTCCCATTTCTTATTTATAAGTAATTTAACCAGCTTAGAAAACACGAGGACAACACAGAGTACCAGCGTGACTTACTCATTTGTTTACTTATGTCTTATTCTCCAAAGTGACCGGGAAGATGTAGTGATTCTAATTATCAGTTCAGGATACAGGCAGCACCAACATTTTTGAAAGCTTCCTAGCAGAGGACTGGAGGCCAGGGGAATGCTGCACTGTATTGCTGCAAATGAGCAAACCCAGAGCTGATGCTTGATAGTTCCACTTTCACAAGGTAATTAATGAGGACAGTAGGCAGTTTTCAATACAGCCCCTAATTGTAGGCTAAGCATAGCAGAATGCTGTTATGAGGATTAATTGGTTAATGTCTGTGAAATGCTTTAAGCATGGAGTCATATAAATGCTAAGTGGCATTATTATTTTAAAAGAAAAAGGATGAGTCACATGTTTTCATTTTTCTTTGCCATGGGCAGCTACAGAAGACTTGCTTTCTGTACAACAATATGAACAGATGTGAGTTATGAGCTCAAAATCGTAACATGGTGAACAACTGGATCTGTAATTTTCTCTTTACAGCACATAATTCATGTCTCAAACTCACTGCCACAAGACATTGCAGAGACAAAAATTAGATTAAAAAAATGAGATTACGTATTTGTTGTCTTTTTTTCAGAAGTAACTAATATGACGTTCCTCAAAATTACATTCACCAAGTTAGAGACTCCTTAAAAGAATCAGATTATCAGAAAAGAGATAATCAGCATTTCTGTACTTGACAGGACCATGTCAAGTATTTCAAAATGGCCCCCAGCAACCGAGACCTTCCTAATATGGAAAATAAGTCTTCATAAAAATCACGAACTGTTGCAGCTGTCTAAAGATAATAAAAATATATAAGGTCTTTCACTACAGTGCTTCATAATTTAAGACCACCACCAGTTGCCCAGGATCAAATCAAACTTCCTTTTTAAGTGAACAACTGCAAAACCGTGGAGATTTTATTTCTTCCCCATAGCCTGATGGGGAAAAAATAATAAAATATATTGTCAGAGTGCTGTCCTGAACCACTACTGAAGTTAGATACAATGTCTTTCATGATGTAAAGCTCTTTTAGAATTAAGACACATCAGCAATGGAAACACACTCCCCAGCATCTTGATAGTTCAGCTCAACGGGGCTGCCAGAACTAATGTGGGACGAGTTGGGGGCTTCACTAGCTTTTCCCATCAGAGCAGCAGGGCAGAAAACCTAACTACTTTTAAGTTCAGCCTTCGCAAATTTATGGCAGGACTATGTAATGTGATCCAGAATCCCTTTCTATTTTATCAGCTGAGTATTAGAGGAGGCATCATCTTTGTCATCATAGCTGGCAGACAGGTGAAACCTTGAAACCTTAATGCAACACTAAACCCCAGCCTAGTGAACCTAAACTAGGGTTTCTCACAGCACTTTATTGACTTCTCTGTTTCAGGAATGACTAAATGTGACAGAGGTCCTCAGAGCCTTCATGAAAGAACACCATCCAGCAATCCATACACATGACAGAGAAGTCCATTTAGGACAATCATTATTATAACCAGTAAAGAAGCATATACATTTCTTTCTTAATCTAAAGCTAGTTAAAATAATTTTACTCTATTATCACGTCAATTTTAGAATATAACTTTCCAGTGGCAACAGACTGTTATTGCAATGGCTTCTCTCCTGTTACATTTAAAGTATCTCTCTCACTAAAGTGAACTAAATCGCTATCATAGTGCTGAAAATGCAATATAAAGATTTTCTAACATGAGCAAGTACTTTAATATTCCCTATCACAGCAAGGCACTTGAAATCACACTTTCTTTGCTTCACATATGATTTTGTTAATGTTTCTAGTCATGCTTGCTCCACATATTCTGTAATCCATAGGCATGGGCTTTTTGTGAATTGGCTGTAAAATTACCTGTCCCAATACCAAGGGAATAATGCTTCTAAGGGACAGCACTGCTCCACAGCTGCTACTGCCAGCCTTGAGTTCACCTGTCAACAGTTATATGCTATTAACAAAAAGCTGAACAGTCACATAAAATTTCCTAATGTCTAGATGAAAAAAAAGAACAAGCAAAGAGATTTGAACGGGGAAGATGGGAGAGAAGAAAGGAAGAAACCATAAGAAGATACTGTTCTATGATGCAGTGGGAAATACTGCAAACAGACCACTCCTTTTTCTTACTTTATTCACTAAAGGCATTGTGATGAGCCAACACAGTGGACAGACCCTCAATAGACTTCAGCTCCAGCCACAAGCTACTTGCTGGAAAACCCCGAGCAAGACAATTTTTCCAGGACATTGTAGTCTGGCGTTTGCCTACCCCTGGTTTGTTTCCACAGCCATATCTCCATCTTTTATAACTAAGTAATCACAATATGGGGGTTGTTCCTGTGGTCTCAATTCCACTACATGGGATACATATCACAAAAAGGAATACAAAATCTGTTTACAAAAGTGTTGTAAAAAGTGTTCTCAGAACACACAAAACCACCCCGGGGGGCTATGCTCTGTCTGAAGAAAAAGGGTTTGGACTTTGTGTTTTGACTTCAAGTCAAAATCAGAGAATAAATTAGAACAGATATTAAAAGGAAAAAATAATATATAAAACCACCTTGATGTAACATTTTTAAATGTAAATTGGTTCATTCTAAATTTAGAAGGAATTTAGATGTCATTAATTAAAGGGAAGAGGAAGACAAGAAACAAGTGTTATCCTTTTAGTCCGGTGGATGGATCACGCCTCCAGCTTACAGAAAATCTGAGACCAAGTCTTGTCTCTGCTTTATTCAAAGCCAGATTCTTCAAACTTCCAGCACCCAGGCAAATGTCCTAGTTGCCAGCTTATAATGATGCTGGCACCACTTTCTCTTCCTCTCTGGTTTTGTGAAAGACTCCTGAGTCCCTTCATGGCTTAAAGCCCAGCTTCATTAAAAATAAAGAAATTAGAACCCTAACTAGGAACTGGAAGACAAAATACTTCTTTTGGATTGAGGCTCTCATTCTCGAGAACGTGCCCACAAGCAGATTTTTTATCATTTTTAAAGACAAATACTTTTTTAGGTTTTTTACATCAGCAACTGACCTGAAAAAAGTTACTAGTGACATGAAATCTCTTTAAGAATTCCATTTGAGGTATAGAAAAGTGATGCTGGTCTAGGACCTAAGCTGCATAAATAATTATTCTTCTGTTCAAATTATGTACCAACTTTTTAAAAAGCATTCAACTTCTAATATATTTCAACAAGAAGAATGGTTTGAATGATTTTTAACGACACATTTTCTTCAAATTAATTATTTTGTTTAGGTTTGCTTCTCTAATAAAATCAAAGAACATTTTAAATTAAAAATAAAATTTTAAATTTTAAAAGTTTCTTTTTGGAAGGCAGAGATCACCTGCAATAATTGATGAATTTTACACTAATTTTAGCTAACCGTTTCAGACAATAGCAGTTAAATTCATACTTTTTTAGTGAAAGAAATTGAACTGGAAAATCTAATGTCTTTTATCATTTCTTGCCTCCTACCCATCCCAGATGATTTTGAAGTTCCACTCTGAGGGATAGAAGGGAAAAGAGGAAATATTTCTGTGGCAGATTGATTTTTACCAAAATGGCAATAACTTTAAAGGGTTTTGGAATGAACTCAAGAAATTCAGATTAGAAAGGAGGAATACAGTAGAAGGCATGGAAGTTTTCCACATATATAACAGCTCCATGCATCCGGTATATACATCAACATACAGCTGGAAAACTCATCCACCTATGTAATTCTGGCCTCAGGGACTGCCTTTAAAATTTATACTGTTTCACTAAGGGGAAGTGCTCCTTTATTTTCAGGTTTTTAGAGTTTCATAATATCTCTTTGGCCTTATCCACAAGTCTCATTTCCTTTTATTTTCTTCTACAAGCACTGAAGTGTTGACACTTTTGCACAAACCAGATTTTGGTTGCATTCGCCTTCACACTTGCAAAGCTCTACAGGCACCAGATCTGGACATGAGTCATTGCTGAAGCACAGGAATCAAAAAGGTTAAAGCCAAAGCCTGTACATGGTTTCTCTGAGAAAGGAGCAAGGAAAAAAGTGATGGGGTGGGTTGCAAACATTCAGCCTGAAGTCAGGGAAACCTGAAGTATATTTACAGACGTTGGATATAAAGCTCAGAAGAATTTATAAAATGCCATGCTTAAATTTCATTTTAAAGATAACAAACACTTTGGCAATTAATGAGGGAAGAGAAAGGAGGGTTAATGTGCAACGTAGATTTTTAACCTTATTTTCCAACTGCTGTGGCATAGACTTATCCACAGCCACATTGCTTTGAGGTGCACCTGTTCCAGCATGGCCTCATCCATGGGCCTCAACGCCTTCAGAGATATACCTGTTCCAGCATGGCCTTACCCACAGCCACAGTCCCGTCAGAAGTAAATCTGCTCCAAGTGGAGCCTTACCCATGGCTGCAGTCCCTCCAGGGGAGTACCTGCTCTGTCATGGGCTTATCCATGGCCACATGCTTTGAGATGCTCCAGCATCACCTCATGCACAGCCACTGATGGTTCACAGTGTATCTGCTGCAGCATGGACTTATCTTATCTCGCAGCCACAGATGCTTCAAAGTGTACCTTCTCCAGCATGGACTTATCCTTGGGCCACAATCCCTTCAGAGGTATACCTGCTGTGGCATAGACGTAACCATAGCCACAGATGCGTCAAGATGTATCTGCTCTGGTGTGGACTTATTCACAGCCACAGACGCTTTGGGGTGTCCTGTTCCTGCATGGACTCATCCACAGGTCACAGTCCCTTCAACTTGAGTTCACACTGGAGTTCACCCCTGTCCAGTACAGCAGCACAGAAACAGCAGTGATGCCCTGGCCATCTGCCAGCCCAGGCACATCGCCATTGCTGTTATCAAGATGTTCCCAGGCACAGCAGGGTAAGATGATCAGCAGTACAGCAGTACAGCAAGCAGAGAAAGCAAAAAGCAGCCACTAACGAGCACTAGACTCTAATATACAGTAAGGCAAGCAAGCCCCATGGCAAGCACAGGAGCCTGCCAATTAATAGCTAAACAGCAATAACAGCTATAAATTAAATCTAGCACATTCTAATCAAACCTGTCGTTATCTCGAACCCTTCAAGCCCCTCGTTGGGTGCCAAAAAGGACTGTCATGGTTTAACCCCAGCCAGCAACTAAGCACCACACAGCTGCTCGCTCACTCCCCCCAGTAGGGTGGGGGGAGAGAATTGGAACAGTAAAAGTGAGAAAACTTGTGGGTTGAGATAAAGACAGTTTCATAGGTAAAGCAAAAGCAGTGCACACAAGCAAAGCAAAACAAGGAATTCATTCACTACTTCCCATCGGCAGGCAGGTGTTCAGCCATCTCCAGGGAAGCAGGGCTCCATCATGCGTAACGGTTACTTGGGAAGACAAATGCCATCACTCCAAATGTCCCCCCTTCCTTCTTCTTCCCCCAGCTTTATATCCTGAGCATGACGTCATACGGTCTGGAATATGCCTTTGGTCAGTTGGGGTCAGCTGTCCCGGCTGTGTCCCCTCCCAACTTCTTGTGCACCCCCAACCTGCTTGCTGGTGGGGTGGGGTTAGAAGCAGAAAAGGCCTTGACTCTGTGTAAGCACTGCTCAGCAATAACAAAAACATCCCTGTGTTATCAACGCTGTTTTCACCACAAATGCAAAACGTAGCCCCATACTAGCTACTGTGAAGAAAATTAACTCTATCCCAGCGAAAACTAGCACATGAAGTCATCTCCCATAGCAAACAAAGGACTAACTACAGTCCTCCCCTCGGAGCAGGAAAGGATTATTCACATGGGGTGCAAAAATACAGCTTCTGATAGGAGGCAATAGTCTCTTATCTCAGTTAAGCCATATTGGTGGCTTCCCTCATACAGAGCAAAAGGTAGAGTTCAACACATAAGAAATAAATGAGACGTTACTTTCTCTACTGTCTTTGGTATATGATTTAATGGCTTATATTACACTTGTGGCTGTTACATTAACTGAAGAATCGGATCTCATTGATACGGGTGGCAAAGGAGACAGAAATGATAGCAGTGTGCACACCAAGTTGCTGTACATCTGACTGTAAGTTATAAGATGGCCTGATTAATTATATTAGATCAACATAAAAAGCTAAAAATAAAACACAGGACACAATCCAAGCTACCTCTGCTGTTAAATTAATCTTTCTGTTTCTGCCAAATGGAAGGAGCCTATTTATCAAAATGAAACTTCAACCTCATTTACTATAATAAAAAATGAGCTTTCAATGAAATTTAATGAGATTTCAAAATATATCAGGTATCAGTACACTCTCCTATTTTGGGATAACAGTGTTTTTAAAAGTCATTCTTTCCCAGGCAATTTGAGCTCTGACTGAATGACAAGGATGTAACTATTAGTCTTCATAGGCACCATAATGATTGGGCTTTCCTTGTTCTCCTTTACGTACTCTGTATCGATTGAAAAATAAAGCAAAATAATCTTCTCATTTCTATTAAGGAAACTTTGTTGAATGTGGGTTTTTTGTTTATTTGTTTGGCTGGTGCAAGGCTGATCAGGAAGTGCAGAGTTTAAAGATATTTTTTTGTAAATACCTGAGATCTTCAGCAAATATCCAACTGAGCTGACATCTTCTGAGAGGCCATGTACAAATTTGTGATCCATCTGCCTGATGAACTGTAAGTTCAAACTGTCAGTGTTAGCCGACACTTCGCAACTCTGACAGGGCAAGAGGCTCCCCTAATCCTTTATTCTTCCACAAAACCAGTGGAATTCACAATAAGGGTTAAACTTGGATTATTTATCCCTCACAAATCCATACTGGTTATTCAACACAAAGGATTCTGTCATTGAGGTTTGTCTTTCAAATTTGCCAGAACTATTCCCAGGTTTCTTACTATGAAAATAACCACCAAAACTCCAGTTTTACTCAAGTGTTTACTACCCCAGATGCACCTAAAGCTGCAGGAGGAATGGGGGAGGTAGCCCACTTGCCTACATTTACCCCATTTGCCTACAAAGGAGCAGCCTAGAGCAAGAAGCATGCATCCTGAGGTTACTCACACCTCCACTCTTCCTGGCTTCAACCTTGGACTGCAGGAGCAGAGCATCTAACAGGCATTTTGCTAGTTGCCCTCAAACCACACACAAACTCCAGAAACAAGCAAAGGCATTTATCTGCCCTCCTGCCTGGTTACAGTGGGTTAGTATCAAGCCTACCAAGCCTATGGTTGACTTAACTGGTGACTTCCTTAAAAATTATAATTTTAGGTCCAGATCCAAATGTACAACCATGGTGTCCTGAAAAGAAATACAGGGCACATAATCAGCACCCATCTGAGATCTGGAGCCACTCTGCATTTAACAGTTACATTAGCTCCTTACCACAGTGTGACTGTGGGGAGGAAGAGTAGCAGAGGGTCTACAACATTACAGGTCCTCAACAAATCCACTTATCCCTCCCAATCCCAGTGGTTGTCTACGCCTGCTTTCAAGTACTTTCACAACATCAAGTCTTTCCATTAACTTCAGTGGGAGAGTTTTTTATTGTTTCTACCAGTTCCCACCTCATCTGCTTAATATTTCATCACTGGAAATTACTAAAGAAAAAGCAGCACATACACCTCAAAGCAAAGAGGTAGGCAAACATACTGAAGAAGAAATACAGCACAGAGGGCAGGCCATAGGCCTTCAGCATTAAATTCAATTCCACTTTGATGTTTCCAGATGCATGACAAAGGCTATTAAAAGAGATTGTTTTCTCAGAAGTAAGTAAAGAACTGGAGGGACATCCCATTACCGGTCATACATACAACTCATTTCTAAGTAGATTACTTCGAGCTGCTAACATCAGTCCAGTGATTCATTGATGGAGAAATCATTATTTAACTGCTGCGTGAATGACAAACTACAACCCAGCAACGTGTGGAGTAAATCAGTTCCTGAAGTCCCACTGATTTGCTTTTACCAAGAGGAAATTTCTACTTTCAGTGCCATTCAGGATGTAATTCCCCCCACAGACATATGCATCACTACCCGTTCCACCTGGCTTCTACCCATATTTGCAATGTTGCAGGCAGCTGCTTCCCCTGGAGAAGAGAGAAACTTGTGAAAGCCTCCTTTGTACAGCCCTGGCTGTGAGCAGACAGCACAGCAGGGGAAGGTCTTCCTGCTCTCCAAGCACTCTCAGACAGCCCTTCCTTCTGGAGACAGGGGTCCCAATGCCAGTTCACATCATTTTTGGCACGGAAAAGGTTAGGTGCATATCACTACTGCTGAAAAACATCACCTCTGAAAATCTTGTAAAGTTTCCAGCACTGTCTATAGCAGACTCAAACAATAATCAAGACCCTCCCTGCACTCTGCACGTTTGGCACAGTGTAACTAACCTAAAGCAAATTACCTCCGAACAGGGATATTCTCTCTTCCCTTCAGGTGAACAGGAAACTGCTCTTTCCTTTAACAAGAGACAATGTGTAAATAGAAATGCATTTTCTCACTCTCTCTCACCCCCAACCACATCTTCTTACAAAAGTTAAGTATTGATTGCAGGCTTATTTCTACTTCTTGAAATTTTACAGCAAATAAATCTTTGTGAGATTTAGTACTCAAAAAATCCATCGCCTTGAAAAGTCATGAAGTATAATTTTAACATGAGAGTCCTACACAGCAAAATATTTTCCCCATATACATACAGGAAATCAATACCTTAACATGGCTAGATTACAGATTTATAATCAGTAAAGCAATATTAAGGGCAATATCCAGATGGCTTGTTTTTCATACCCTGCGAAACAGTGCAAAGATTGAGAAACTTGAGTGAGTTTTTAATTCAGAAAACACAGAAGACAACATATCCTGTTAGTTTAATGAAAAAGGGAAAACTAAATTTCATGTCTTCCATTTTCCAGTTCATGTATATTTATATAGCGTTAGAACAAATATCATATATGTACAACCACCAAGATTTTTGCTACTTATTCAGATTTGACAGATATTTTATCCAGTAAATGAAACAGTTGTTGACTGATGGGTATTTGCAGATATTGAATATGCTGAACAAAGGCTCCTCTATTTTTTACTAAAGGAGATGTTCAGAATTAACCTAAAGATATTCCTTTAGCATGATCAGTGTAAGAAATAGGTTTCAGACAAAGCCCTTTCCCAAATTCATAGAAGTGTCTCTATAAACACAGATGGAACAGTGTATAATATATGTTTGGGGTGTTTTTACAACACCCATTACTAGCTGCAATACTGTGCATAATTCAGACACCTATTTTTTTGTTTGTTTGCCTGATTTTTGTAATGATTGTTTCTTTTACACAAAGCCTAATATAGCCTCTTTGACATTATTAAGATCTATTACAAATACTCCACTGAATTCTTACATTGAAGTGGAAGGCTGTTTTCCTCACACCATTGAGGTTGAACAACAACAAACATTTTATTAGTCTATGACTCAATTCTTCCTTGCCATATGCAAGTCAAGGAAAATCAGGTTTTTAAAGAAATTTGTCATTGTAGTAGTAATACTGTTGCATTTGTGACAGTCTAAGGATATAAACAAGAGAGGTATTATGTATCTCAGACTAACCTGACAGAACTGAAAAAAATCTGACAAGTCCCCTCTTTGGGTCATGTTTGTCTATTAATGTTTTCCCTGGCCTATATTCTGTATTTGCACAGGTGTGCTGACTTCTGGAAGCATTGCTATTTTCAAATGAACTCTAGACAATTCATCTTAGGGAGAACAGACTTGTGAAGAAGCTATATTGTGGATTAACAATACGAAGAAGAAAGGGAAGAAACTAAAAATGAGTATTTACCTATAACAAGTTCAACCATGCAATCTGAAAATGTATGAGTCATCCAGAATTGGATCAATATGTCTGAATTGCCCAACCACCACATTAATTAAGCAGTTAATCAAATCAAACAGTAATCTTGAACCCTTTTTCTTCTCCCTCACTCATTATAGCATAAACAAACATTAATTTCCAGTTATCTAGCAACTCCTACCCAAAGATCTCTAATGCTAATCATATAAGTCTCTAAAATTGCCCTCCCACCCCAGATGAAGTATTCTGCTGATGTGGACACTAAAACAGAGTGAAAGCATGCTAGAGTTTTAAAAAACTCTTAAGTTACATGGGGAGAAAAGGCCCATGGAAATCCCTAAGTCACACTGGAAATCTTCTGTAGAAGTCACCTGTCTTCCTTCCCACATAATACATTAACCATTGTTATCTCTTCTTCATTCCCAAGCAAAGAGTTAGAAGACAAGTGGAATAAATGTCAATTAACAAACCAAAAAAGAAGAACAGAAAAAGACAGTTGAGCTACTTCTTATTTCTACCTTTTAAGTTCTCTATTATGCTCACTTTCTTTTTATTCTCTCTTTAGACTGTGCTCCCACACAGACTAGATATGCACATGCAGTGAATGATAAGTAATGCACTGGCAATGCATAGGGAAAGACTGGAGGAACACAACTGTGGCTATGAATATATCTGTCTTTGTGAAAACTTTCATTTTTAAAGGACATAAGGACAAAAGTAACAAACTGTAATTGACATAAAACTAAACTGGATTCTGCATACATTCATTTAAAAATATATATTCATGCAATATCTGTCTGAATGAGAAATTCCCAGTCAAAAAACAGTTTTGCTTTTCCAATGGATTATTTTATAGTATATTATGGTAATGAATTACAACACTGTCTCTCTTGTTATCATTATATAGACTTGGCTATTCTCTCTGTTAATGAAGGAACTCTTTTAATTTCTATAGAGAAATATGAACCTTCTTAATCTTTGATACCTATCTTAACCTTCAGTGAGCAAAGTGTAAAAAAATCATAATTTCTCATTATATTAAAATCATGACATTTTGCTTCTATTTTCATGCCACATACCATGACTAATTAGATAAAACAAAGAATTTGATTACAAATAAAAATCTTGATTTTATGATTGCTAACTATAGCTGTTTGTTAGGAGCGCAGAGTAATCAGATTGCAGCTTAATATATGATAATTTGAAAATAAAATGTGAAGCACAATTTAACAGCAAAATACAGATGATCAGACAAAACCATTTCATTCTTTAAAAAACCCCTGCAAAATACATGGATCTAACACATGCCCTGGGTTAGACATTTGTCAATATGGGCAACTGAAAGAAATGGAAGTTTACAACTATCTGCTTCCATGGCCACTTTTTGGGACAGAAACACTCACGTATGAGTGTTGATTTATGCATGCACATGTGCAATGATGGGAGTAGGTGTCTGAAAAGCAGAACCATCACTATTCTGTAGATGAGTGCTGTTTTGATTTTCAGACAGCCTTTGAAATAAGATGTACATAAATACCAGGAAAGCCCAATTACTACATCTTTACCTTGTTAATACACTTAATATTATTTTCACTTATTAACCCAGTAGCAAACCCTGTGTCATGACACTCTGTCACTACAATACTAGTTCTTTTGATGACTGAATAATTTATAATGTAAAAATTCAGTCAAGATTAATAACCAAAGAGTGCTTTGATCATGTGTAGCCAGCCACTTCAAATAAACATTTTGTCCAGAGGTTCTGCTGATTGTGTACACTGGAACTGTATTTAGAACCTGGGGGAAAATATCAAGAAGATGAGCTGCACTGGTGAGTGATCTCTCTGCTTGCTGCGCACAGCAATGTGCAGCTGACAAGCACAGGCTCCCTCAGAAGATGCCACAGCTGTCAATAAGAATCAGAGCTGCAGCTTCAGGAGCATAAAGGAAATAATGCAGCCCCTAAATGACCAAAGACCACTTTTTAACACGGCAGCTGCTGACTAACTGGTAGTCCTCTGCAGGTTCCTGTTTTGAAGTGACAAAATTGCTTACTGCTCATATAAATTTTCACAGTGTTCAAAGCTGAGCAAGAACATTTGGTAAGGCTCTGCTTCTTAGTCCTCTACTTCTTAAGACTTTTCAGCTCATATGCATTAACAGGTATAAATGCTAAAGACATATGAAATAGCCTGTTCTTCTATTTGTTTTCCCCATACATGTGAAACTCGCCTTAAAAATGAGTGCCTCACCATCTTAGAGTCAGTATGAGTTTAGCAGGTGTAACTGCTAAAGTATTAAAATTCAGTTCTGCTTTCTGAGTGCTACCGTCTTTTTCACATGTGTGAGTTACCAAGGTATGCAGCAAATACAGGATATAGCTCCAAACCTTTAGCTTTTTTACTAGTCCCCATACTTACTCTGTTATTTTGCAGCATACTACTTATTTTGCAACAAAAGTAGTAGTGCACGAAATTAAGCAGAATAATACTTAGATTTATTATATTAGAGCTACTCACAGGCATAAGAATTGGAAACTACATTCTCTCAAAATAGTTCTTTGTTTCATTTCATGTTTCGTGTTTCGTTATTACCATATTATTTCCCCACGATCAGTAATACCCATGAATAAACTCCATTCCTGAACTGTGGTGCAGAACTGCAACTGCAGCAGAAATCATGACAAATGTTGTGAAGTCACGGCAGGGAAGTGCATGGTACATGAGCGCATGTGAAAGATGACCACATGCCCTCCACACAATGAAGACTGTCCATCAGGAGATGGCTGAGGTGGAGCTGCTCAGTGCACCCATGACTACTTGCATCCACTGACGGAGTCCCAAAGTCCCACATGCACATGGATGACAGTCCCCTGCAGACCAGATGCTGCAGTTTTGACTGCAATGAGGAGGTAAAGTCCATCCCTCTCTAACTGCTACAGGCTCTCCCTCTCCAAATTTTGCATCTAGTTTAGTGGTGACAAACTTATGGCTAATAAAAGTGCTGGGATTATATCATATTGCTGAGCACAGGGCTCTGCTGGTAGTGATCTGAGTTCCCAAATCTGTAAAGTTGATATAGTAAAGATACCCCAAAACCTAACTGCGGGCCTCACTTCACACCAACTCAGCATGAAGCTGTGGGACTTCTGAGTAGATATTGTCATCACTCATCCTAATATTCCTGGAGTTTTCACTTGCTTTAACAGGTATCTAGTTAACGTTTTAAGGCTGAAAGCCATATGAAGTTTTGGGTAAATCAGGAACACTGGTCAACCTAGTTTAATTTACCAGTGTTTATCAGAGGGCAAATGAGCTACGCATGCAAACAGAAATAGGAATGGGATCCACAATATAAAAAACCCAAACAATAAAAATAAACAGTAAAAATTGAAAAGCAAGAGTTTGATCGCAGAACATTGTGAGTAATGCTGGACAATTTTAAGAGTACAGATCAAAAGATGCTCTTTTGTTTTGCACACACACGCACACATACACACACACTATTGCCTCACTTCTGCTGACTTCTAGATACAGAGTTGAATTTAGCTGCCTACATAAGAACATGATCTAACATGTAACATAAGAAGCATTTCATACAGCTAAACAGATGTACAAGTATGGAAAAGTGCACTTCATAATGAAGATTGCACGTCTGCTTTTTGCATGCAGATTCCCCACCTTACACTGAGCTACCAAAATGATAAACTACACTGTGAGTGCTCCCATCTATCTATTGTCAATCCTTTACAAGTATTGGTAGCTGTGATATAAGTCATGCTAGATACCAAATGAAAAGATTTTCCCTTTGACAACAAGGTAAATAATTGTTAGCAGACAGAATGGGAACAAAAGATGACAAAGGATCGCTGCAATATCACAGACAGTAGAACAATGAGTTATTCATAACCTCCAATGCTGGAATGACAGGAAGCATCTGATTTCACTGCAAAAGACCAAACATGGTCTTTCATAATGAAATTCCTCTTTCACAGACCATTTTCTGCTTTATACATCCCACAGGCTGCTTGCATTAGTCACAATAAAAGGCATACTTTGGAAAGAAAATGCCACAAAGTCATCCTCTTTGTCACAGAGTTCCACAAATAAGTCATCTTCTAAAAAACAGTTTCTATTTTTTTCCTGTTGTTCCGTGCTCAGAAAAGTGCACCTAAATGAACTAGCAAGCACACAGCATCGCTGTAATCTGGTAAACGAGCAATCTACAGCCATTTTCCTTTGTTTCTTTCTTCCTTCCTCCACTGTTTGTCCTTATTAGTATGCAAAGCAAGTCAAAGGAGGGAATTTCTTGTTCTCTTGTTCACTAGCTGGAGGGTTATTCCGTTGCCGTTCTATTTATAGATTTGCTTTCAACTGCGGTGGGGAACTCACCATTTGCTGTTCAGCATTTTATGCTCAGCCAGCCTCCTGGGGACACAGCATTTTCATAAATTCTATGAATGGCACCAAGGCTGCCTCTAATATTCCATCTGCCTTTCTATTTCACAAGTAAAATCTTATCCTACCACCATTTTCTAAGTTAAAAGAATGTCCTCATTAATTTCATAATAGAAATGCAAAGGAGGCAAATGAGCTTGCTTCTGTGGAAAGATATTTATACAGTTCTTTGATAACACTACCTATTACAGCCTTGCAGAAAAACTACCACTGAAATATTGCAAGCACAAGTTAAGGAATGTGATACTAAATTTATTCATGAAAAAAATGACTCATTTGATATGATATCATCACCTGGCATAACATCACCATACAGAAAAAGATATGTAGATCCATTTGTGTTATAAATGGCAAGCTCAGTTCTCGGATGCAGCTGCTCATTCGATGCTGCTGCAGTAAATCCCAGGCACAGTGTGCTACTACAGTGAACAGATTCAGTTATTTGCCTCTCTCTCTTCCCGGGCCATGTACTGCTCCAGCAACACAGAGGGATCTGAACTGGACACTTAGAGGCCAAGGGTGACTTCCCTCAGAGCAACCAAGTTCAGGCTGCCATAAACAGCGTGCACAAAACCCAGCACAGCAGGGAAAATGTTCCCGAGGTATTGAAAAGACTGGGGAGAACACCTCCATAGTGTCCCTATAATAACGGGGATCTAGGACTGCAGAGTAGCCCACCAACCAGTTGGTGGAAAATGTCCCCAGGTGGAGCTGATTTCAACTTGCCTCAGCTCTTGTGGCATCGGTTCTCTCTTTGCTGATTCTGCTACTGCTCCTTGACAGGCCTTTCTGTCCACCACATGCTGCATCACAGAAGAGGACAGTGAATTATGCCAGCTACAAAGTGCTGGGCAACAGCACTTGAAGGGGTAGCAGACATCAGACTCCACTGCTCCTGTGTGTGGCAAACAAAATGCAAAGTCACACCTGAAACAAAATGCAAAGTCATACCTTTAAAGGGCAGACAGAGGATCTCCACAAATTGTCTTACATCTTTGGGGGAATTTTTATTGTACCCCTTGAGGTGAATTAAACACTTTTGTGCTTAAATGCACAACAATTAGTCAACAATGCACTGGGCAGAGTCCTACCACCATAAGCGGTTCTACAGGGAGTCTGCACAGATGTGTCACAAGCCAATTTCTTATATACATTTGCACCAGCACCAATCCTCAGCCTGGCCTTGGGACCATGCCCCAGCCCAGCTCTGCTGCCCAGCGGTGGCCCCCCGAGCACTCCAGTTCCAGGATGGCTATAAGACATGCTGGTGCTGTTTCTTATCTCATCAGCAAGGGAAACTTCACTCCTTTACAGGGAGTCCTTCTGTCTCTGGCATCCCTGCCTCCAGCCAGTTTAACACCTTCTGCTGTTGGGCCTTCTTGCCCTCCATGCCAGGTCATTTCTTGGTCACAAATCACCACTGCTGAGCAGTTACAATTTGAATTTCCCCTTCACATCTTTTAGGACACACATTATCCTCTCTCTTCTCCAGCTGTGGGCATTAGACCTGTAGCGTGCTCTTGCTGAAGACAAGGCAGGGTGGGTGGTGCCACGAGCTCTGGAAGGCATGTGGCAGCAGACACAGCCCAGAAGGAGCCAGGCAACTGCAATCAGGGCTCCCCTGTTGAAAAGAAACTTGCCATGGGGCACCAGAGGAAGCACTAGAGGGAAATCTTTCACGCCCACATCACCTCCACCTTTTTTAGAGAAGGGCCATGTTCAGCCCTTCATTATGATACACAGAGCATCACTGAGGGAAGATATTTCCCGTGTTGAAAATCCATATGCCTCAAGCGTGAAGGCTTCCACTTAAAAGAAAAATGGTAATAAAGAAGCTTTAATTTGCATGCCAGCAAAACATGTAGTTTTTTACTGCATGCTGGTAAGCACCCAGGGCATTTGCCTACTAGCACCAAGTTTGCTGGCATAGTTGAAGTGAAAATTACATGGTAATCACTTAGCCCTTCCATTTGTCTTTCTACTTGTCTAATCTATGCGGAAAAAAGCAAGGAACGCTTACAAACTGACCAATTTGGTTCACCATAATGATTAGGGACAATATTCAAAATCATGTTTCTGCCCCTGATCACTTCTATCTGTAAGCAACACAGGTGGACCCCTTTATATGATGTACCTATGCTTGCATCTCTGAATTACCAGAGAGAATTGAATTGTAATTCTGGCCCAATTTACACTCTGCATTCCTGTTTTCCAATTTCCACTCAGTCCAGCATTTGGACCACTGGGTCAAGAATTCAGCTGTGCTTCCACTGATTACACGGAGAGCAGAAGCTGCTTCCTCAAAATCCAATATCTCATTTTTTTAATGCGAGGTACTATCCACAAGCATTAAAAGGTAGAATCAAGCCCTCATTACCAAAAACAAAACAACAACAACAACAAACTCCAAAGCCAAAACCAAAAAATTGTATTTAGAAATAAGAAATAAAAAAAAATTTGTGAGAATTTTATAAGATTAAAAATTATATATGTTACCATTACCTCTTTTTGGCTTTCTGTAACAGAAGGACATAAAACTGTTTCAGCTGTGAAGCAACTAACACATCCCAAGGAAGGAACAGTAATGAAACCATGAGTGGTGCCATTGTCTAATATGAAGAATCATTACCATGTAACTCAGTGTCTTCGATGAACTCTTTACAGGGAAATGAAATCTAACTATTCTTTTTAATTATTGGTCTCCAATGGAAAATCTAGCCTTTGTATTTGATACCATATCATTATAGTTAACACAGAAAAGGGGTAGATCAAGTTATAGGCTGGGTGTGTCAGAACAAGTCCAAAATGCATCTAAATATTGACAATATGAGCAACATAGAGTACAAAAACCAGTAGGTGATGATGTCATCACATCCTAGCATTGTGTTATGTTTAATTCATGATTTTTCACACACTGAGGCTTTTATGTCCATAAGCATCCAATAAATGGCAGAGTAGCTTTCAATTTCATGCGCTCTATTTGTTCTAATTGAATTTGAAAGAAAAAGCCAAGACATAAGTGCTGATTTGTGGGTTTTAACTAGGAGTTCAAGCAGTAAAATTATATCCCCTTACATGTTCACCAGTGTTATCCTTCTCCTTGTCACTCCATGCTGAAGTTTGCATTTGGCTTTGGCAAGTAATCATGCCATGGTGGAAAATGAAAGGAAGCACAGTACAATGATTAGAGGGACAGCAAAAGACATGAGAGACCATGTCCTTACCCTGATACGTATTTCCAGTATGCCCCTGGGCCTTTCGCTTTTCTGATAATATTGTCATGTTATCTCAGCTTTGAAAACAAACTCACAGGTTACCCATAACTCCTACTGCACGGGTCTCCCTCTGCCTGCAGTGCAGAACATGCTGCCATAGCCAGATTATCTGACGTCCTGCTCAGACAAAGCCTGCAGGAGATAACCCGGAGCCCCCTGACAACCCTGTGAGCTTGTATCTCCATTCACAGAAAGGTCAGCCTTAGTCCGGGTGAGCAGCATCAGATCTACAACTGCTGAGGCTGTGGATGCTCATTCCTGACCAAGGTGCCTGCTTTGTTAGCTATTAACAACACATAGACAGATGAAAGGGAGAGTGAAAGTCTGAGCCTCAAAGGCTCAAGGTGGGCTCTCCATTTCTAGGCAAACACTGTTAGCATGGGGTATCAACGATGGACATTTTTCTACCTTGTCAGAGGGACTCAGCAGGAGGAGTGCAAGAAGGAGCACAAGCAGACAAAATGGAAAGCAGGATGAAACTCTATGTTCCCGTGCTGAAAGGGATGAGTAGCACCAAAAAGATGGATGAAGAGTGAAAATTCAGAGAAAATATCCTATCATCTCCTCCACCAACGATTTCCACATTTAAAGACAAATAATTGTAATGCATGGTTAGTGAAAGTATTCAGGCTGGCACAGACACAGGAGTAAAGACGATTTACAGCCCTACAGTGCTCCATGTAACAGTGTGAGGAAATGGGCAAGTGTCTTCAGTGGATAATGGCTCTGCATTTTCCTACCCTTTTAATTTCACCATTGCAAATATTCTGGCTCCTAGATCTATTTTATAAAGTAATTGGATGCATTCTCTCACTACTGTTACTTGATTTAATTGTTTCCTTCTTTGTCCATCCACAGGAAAGTACTAAAAGAGGGGGCAGAGGCATTCTGTCCACACAGTATTAGAGAAGAAATTGAATACTATTTTTCTGGAAGCTTAAGATTCTGAGAAAACTGTTCAGACTGAAGGCATTCCATATCATTAATAGCAGCTAGGAACTGGAAGCACACAACTTAATTTGTAAAAATAATTATATGCCTTGCACAAGCTGAGATGGCTTTAAAGTTAGCTCTCTTCTGAACAGAGGGTCAGACTACACAACCAACACCTAACCTAATTTTTTCCATGATTGCATTTTAATATTATTTAAATTAGAACATATTTATGCATAGAACCAAGACAGAAAGCCAAAGCAACAGATTATTTTTTCCCAGAAGAAATCTTTTTTCACACCATAAAAGTACAAAGAAGGAATTAGTTCATGTGAAGTGTACAGTGATGTCAACCATTTATGCTGCAAAATGAATGATGATTGATAAGCACTGAAAAACACACCAAGGATCTTGTATTAATTTATACAGAGCATTACTTAGACATGTAAATATATGGCATTAGCAGCATGTACACAAATGATACAAAATAATGCATTAACAGCATTTCTTTTGCACGACTTCACATTATCCTAGCACAAAAATTTCAGTAAAACAAAACAACATTAGAAGTAAACTCATCCCTCCCCTCATTGTCCCTCCCTACTTTACACAGCAGTACAGTTTCACTGATACTCAATTTCTGGTTTACACTTGAGTAAAAAGATTGAAAATCAAAATTATCATGGGCAATTGGAAGAAACGGTCTTCAAGAATATGACATAATACAAAAAGATGAATGCAAAATTTTGAATGTGGGCATGAACAAGTGACTATGGAATTACATGAAACACAGGTTCATCACTGCAGAAAAAAAAACCCAGAAGTTGAGTATGTGTCAAAAAACATTCTGGGAGGTATAAACAGAGTGAAATCTGCATGACATACGAAGCAATCCTTTTGCTCCACTTGGTGTTGTTAATGCCTCTTTCAGTAGGCAATGCATTAACAGAGAAATTCCAGAAAACAATGAAAGTAGTATAAAAATTTAGAAAATATGATCCCTGAGAAAGATGAAATGAATTGGATTTGTTTAGATGGACAGAAATAGATTGAGAACATGTTGTGAAATGACAATTAGTTGTCCTTTTATCGGCGTAATTATGATAATTAGTGCACAATAGCTAAAGAAATTGCTGCATGTTTCTACAAGTGAGGAATATTCTCAAGCACAAAGAGGCTCACAAGGCACATGGGGTGGTTTTTCTTCGGAGACAGGTGGTAACAAAAGTAATATGAGATATATTGTCTCAAATGTTACAGAAAGGTTAATTGTTACATATTCTGTATACTTTTGGTTGTCCAAAATTGGAATGATAGCTGTAAAAATCTGCGGATGTGGGTTTATTATATACCTAACTCTGCAAATGAATTGCAGAGTTAGAACAAAAAATAGGTGGGTGGCAAGAAGGAGAGGTAGAGATCTGTGATTGATAGGTTCTTTCCTCACTTTCTTAAGGGCTGCACTATTAACTTTGTAGAGCCTAAGGTAACCTTAACATTGAACTGAAGGCATTTTTTGTAGCTCTTCAAAGTAGATGTGAATAAAATTTAAGTTCTTACAAAGAAAAAATTCTGTAAACATCCCTTTTTCTAATGAAGCCTTATTTTAAAGAGCATAAAGAGCAGAACTGTAGCAAAGGACTGTTTTCAGACTTACAATTTAATAAGACATGGTGCAAAAGCACAAAGAAAATTAATTTTAGTACAGAAAGCACATACATCCTGATTTATACATAGTAGAGCAACACTAATAGTCTTATAAAGTCAGGCTTTATGGCTTATGTATTCATGAATTTAGTTTGCTCTTTCAATCTGCATTGTGTAGAGAAAGGAAAAAAACCCTAAATAATCTTCTCCTCTGTATAGGACAAATAATTTAGAAACAAGTATATTAAGCTGGCAGATTGTCTGGTGACCACAAACCTATCTGCAGAAGAAATAATTAAAGTAATATTTTCTTGAGGGTGTAATTTCTGCAGCTATTCTTTGACGCTAAGCTAAGCACCTACCAAATCAACTGAAATCAAAAGACTTAGGGGGATCAGCCAACCTCTGAGTACATTCATCTTTAAGCTTATTTCCTCTCTACTTCTACTCAAATTTCAGTGCTATACAGCAAAAATGTTGTGACAGATTTTAATTATGCAGATCGTAACTAGAATTCCAGTCTGAACTTTTCCATATCAAGAAAGGAATGTTTGGATTGGGTTCCTCGTTCCTTACCAACCCATTCAGTACTAGCACAAATATTGGTGGTTTTCAAATGACAGACAGCACTTGCAATTACTGTATATAGTGCTTTCTTATGCAGGGATCTCTAATCATATCACTGTCTTTAATCATTTAATGTATGCACTTCTCCTGAGGTGGAGATTTATGGCAATCATTTCACACAGGCATTAGAAAAAAATATTTTCTCATTTGAAATACAACATCAATGAAATATAGCACATCTGCTCAGGACAAAATTAAAACCAAGTATTTCAGCCCTTTGAAGCTGAATGAATATGGCAAAATGAGCACAGGTCTTAAGCAAAGCACTATAGTTAACCTCCGTATTTTGCACAATAAGCTGCATGGAACTTTGTTAGAAGTTCAGTGTTAGGTCAACAGTAAAGTTCTCCGACTTAAATGGAGTCAGGATTTAATCCTGACTTTTACAATGGATCCAGAGAACTATTTTATTCCCAAACATCCAACTTCTGTTTGACTTTCAGGAGTTACTTGATTTTCTTCATGAACCAAAGGAAAGAGCACAAAAATAGATCATTGAGAATAGCTACTTCTTAGGCAGTTCTTTGTTAGAGGTTTGCAGGGAATTAAGTGTAGCAAAAGATCATCCAAAATAAAGGAAAGGACAGAATGAATAAAAGTGACTCAAATCTCACAAAACCAGTGACCTACCTTTACAGAAGATTAAGTGTGAGAAGTTTTTCAGAGACTAAACACATATCACAGAAATTCCAATTGTTCTTATACGTCCTATGTTGTTTTTTTCAGTTCAGTTCTTACCCTTTAATGGAAATAGATTAAAAGGTTGGTACTATGACTGTGTGTCATTTTGCCGAATGCCTATGGAGGACTGCCTTATATGAAAGCTTTGAACAAACACTACATTCAAAGAATTCTGATACTTTACTTCAAGCCTAACTCTAGAAGCAATGGGGAAGAGGACAAAGTTCAATTTGATTCAGACTCACACTTCCAATTCATTTCCACTGAGCTCTGAAAGCCAGAGCAGATTCAACTTCAGCACTCCACTCTCAACCACAGTGCTTGCACAAAGACATGGACCCAACCTGCTGGGTTCTGCATTTATACAAGCAAACCAAAAGTCAGTCTGCACACCTAGCTGCCCCTCTGAAGTGCATAAGGTACCATTACAGACATGGTAAACACAGGCTTTTTTTTTCCAGAACGTCCTTACAGCAGTATTACAGAAATACTTGCACTAAAGGTGTTGAGACCAATACTAAGCGTTAAAACCACTCCATCATGGCCTTCACTACCTGAAAACATCAAAATTCCACCAAAAGCTCAGAACAGACAAACAGTGCCAAGTAGAACACCACAGAAAGGTCTTACCATTGCTAAACAGCAAAAAAATCCTGTTCTTCTGAGACAATCAGAAGAGGAATGTTGCTATATAAAAATGTCATTTGTTACAAATGTCCTGCTGATGAAAATTTTAAATTTCAGTGAAGCAGAACAGCAACTATGTATGAAAACCATATATGCTTTAGTTCCAAGCCAGATTCAGTGGGGACTAACGTTGCTACAGTTTAGAGTTCAGCATTTTTAAAAAATCACAATGCAGTTTCAATTCCAACTGAAGAAAAATAATACATTACTTTCAGATCCATATTTTAATTCATTATGCCCGTGACTGGTCAGACAGGACAGATCCAAAACAGCATCCATTGCTCAGAGCACATGAATGGCATCAAAGTCACAAACTATGGACTTCGAAGACATGCAGGACCAGAGACAGATCGTTTTGCTCAACCCTCACTCTGTCTGTTTTTGGAAAAAAGCCAGCAGAACCCTCCTGGAGATCACCACCATTTGCCTTGAAAGGTATCTTGAGAAGTCTCATTTTTCACTTTCACACAGCAAAGCCTCTGGGTTTCACAAAGCTGTGTTGCAGAGAGAGGTATTTGGAAAACTATATGCAGAGGAAATTGTAAGGCATGAAACCTTAAACTTGGAGGAAATTTACTCTTGCAAAGCATCATTAAACTGCACAAACAATACGCTAGTCTCTAGCACACAGGCCCATCAGACAGTCCCATGAATGTGTTGTGTACTTAAGGACACTGGAGTGTTTATGACCCAATCCTCCTTTTCCAGGAACACCATTTTGCCTAGGGATCACAGTCTGGCAAATATCTGCCAGGCACCTTAGCAAGTCCCAACCACCAGAATATATTTGGCATTCCCATGTGTTCAGGACAGCTCCAGTTTAAATAGACTTTTTCAGGCAAGAATCTGAAATGCTTTGCAGCTATCAGTTCAGCCTCATGCTACCCTTAAAGCATACTGGGTAGTTAAGAGAGTGAAGTGCAGGCAGAGAAACACAACAGCACAGAAGCCCTTATCTGCCTGAGCCAGCAGAGCTGTGCGTGCTGCCCTCTGTGACTGTGACTTGGAAGGGAGACGTTAGGAACTGGGACAGGCTACCCTTGGTGCTGCTCTAAATCCTGAACAGAACTGAACTTGTCCTAGGACAGCTCTGGAAGGAACAAAGCAAGCACACAAAAACACTGGTTTCATCTCTGCTGGATGCTCTGCTTTCTGTCCTGAGCAAAGAAACTGCATGTAGTATTTAGTGAATAACCTTCTGTTGTCCTCTCTAATGGTAACTATTGACAGTGGCTGCTTGCGTTAAGTGTTTTTCTGTAAGTTTAATCCCAAATTTGTCAATTGAAGGCATCCATGTTAATAAATTGAAAGTAGCAATTTTTTGGTCAGATGGGAACAGAAAGGTATTTCAATCCTCCAGAGCCTTTGCTCTAATCAGTAAATGCACCTTCTTCCTGTCAGATACCTAAGGTCAAAATTTTGTTATGTCAGTAGTCTAATTCCAGCCCGTTTCTTGTGGAAATGAGCAATAAACTCCAGTATCTTAATATTCAACAGTGGCAAGAAGTCAAACATGCAAATTACAACTTCAATGAAAACGGAAGAATAATTTATTTGGTTCTGTAAGCTTTAAAAAACACATGAATAGAAGCCAAATATAAATAATCAGAGGTGATTGATAGCACATACAGGAGCTTTTTGTTCCAGTCAGTTGTTTCACAGCCAAAAAAAATACAGATCCTGTCACTGATGGCTTTTGTCTTCAGCAACAGTGGGAACTGTGATTATCTTGTTGGTACTGCAACTCAGTACTATTCTTATTTGCTCTGCAAGATTATGAACAGAATAAACCTTCAAAGGAAATACCTTCTCTAATCATTTACAAAGACAAGTTGTGCAACAGATGCTTTGTACTTCATACAGTGCTCTAGTCGCTGGCACTTTCTTCACTGCCACTACCCTCCGTTAATGCAGTCTTGACTTCGTGCTTTCTAAAGCAGAAAAAATGTATCCCTGGCAGCAGTTTCAGTCTTCATCTCACAGAAATCTTGTCATAACAAAGCCTCTTTTGACAGAGGTGCAATTAATTAACACAAGACTATGTAGGAAAGTTTTCCATGTGAAAAAAAATGTGAGTTCTTGGATCCAGAAAGTGCAAGACTTAAATTTGCTTGCTATACATACCATTTAAACTCATTGTAGCATGTATCTGTTATCACCTTCCAACAGTGGAAATATAACAGCAACAATGAAGAAGCGATGCCAATATTCCTACCGTTCCCAACAGAAAGGTCCGAAAGAAACTCTGATTCTTGCCAACTATCTTTACTTTCCTCACAACAAAACATAGTGAAACCATCTTCCTTCAAACTACTCTCTGATGACCTTTCTGGACCCCTGCAAAACCACAGTTTGAGCTATTGGCTACTGTATAGTGTACTGTGCACACACAGACACATACATACACAGACATTCAGTGAATCTAGACACAGACCTAGTTATGGTATCACCTTTAAATATTCCTATTTGACTGTTAGAAGACCAATACAGGAAATTAATGATTTTTCCTAAACTCCCAGACTGGTCAAGAGATT
This sequence comes from Gymnogyps californianus, assembly GCF_018139145.2. Taxonomy (NCBI): domain Eukaryota; kingdom Metazoa; phylum Chordata; class Aves; order Accipitriformes; family Cathartidae; genus Gymnogyps; species Gymnogyps californianus. Next base: position 22,018,917 of record NC_059500.1, read on the forward strand.
TTCTATACTAAACCACTGTTATCGTAATTAACATTCAATTACATCAGCACATAAGATATCTCAGTTAAGATTGAGATTGCATTATTTCCGGTATATATCAAACAAGAAAATGCAGGAACTTGCAACAGATTTCAGAGCAAGTGACTGATGAATGATGTAAAAAAAATAAGCTCATTCAATAGGGGTGATAAACAAAAAAGCTATGAAAGATTTAAAAAAAAAAACAGAAGTCTTAGCGTACATTTCACCTGGCCAATATTACATGCAATAACAGCCAGACATAAGAGAAAGGTAGTGTTTAAGGAGAGATTTTAAAGATTTTTTTTTACAAGTTTTTTAGAATTTTGATAAGCATTCCAACTTCTTCAGTGAAAGTCAGACAAACAAAAATGCAACACAATCATTTCTAATAATATACAGAAGGGAACAGGGAATGAATGGTAACTGAGGCTAAGGGAGAACATTATTGTATCTGGTGTGCTGTGAGTAAGAAAAACTCACCACGTAACCTTGGAAGGATTTTAAGAAAATTTAGGAACAGATAAAAATACTACTCATCTGTCTGACTGTGGTAGATCCTACTGCCTCGGCACCACTGTTCATAAGGTTTTAAGCTGGTCTGTGAAACAAGCGTTGGTCACTACTTGCATTTCAGTTTACAGCAGTGTAAAAAAAAGTGACTTGTGACCTTCCCCTATAACCCATTCAGACAAACCACTGGTCTGCACTGCTGGCACATGTGGGCATTTTGGAAGCAATCGTTAAAGAATTGTCTTTACAAGGTGATTAGGGGTGCACAGCACAAACAGAAAGTGACTCAAGAAACTAACCTTTTTCTCCTCCCCCCAAATGGTAGCACACATTGGTTTTCATGACTAGCATTTCATTGATTGAGGCATGCACTGCCCAGCACCAAGGAAACAGCATGCTGGCTACATGTCAGACCAATGGTACTCCGACAAAATGTATGTCTCAACAGTGTGCTTGTTCATTAGACACAAGAAGATTGAGATGTCAAGTCACATATCAAAAAATCATTGTGTAAACAGCTGTAAAGCAAGAGAACTTTTGCCTTTATATAAAAGCTAAAGAGTACATAGCAGATCTTCTTTCAGTTCTCTTATGTTACTGTGAGCGAAGCCAGATTTAAGGGTGTGTGAAGAAAACAGCCATCTACCTTTGACAGTAAAGCAAATTTGGAAATGGTGAGAGTCCAAAATTCTCCAGAAATATTAGTTTCCTGTTAAAACTGGGAAATTGACAGATTGCTCAATGCAATTCACTTTGTGCTTTATCATTGAATAGCAAGTCAATTAAAAAAAAAAAAAACAAACCTTTTGCCTGGCAAAGTTGAAGCAAACAGGTATGCAGATTTGATTCCAATGTTAAAATGGTTTAAGAGTACAGAAGAGTTCTCTGAAAGATACTTGAATTTACATCAGTATATAAAATGGCTAGATTCAATGTCTGCCAATGCTGAACTGAAGTATACTAGCTTTATGATCACATATGCAATGATGAGGAAGAAATCAGTTGGGAAAAAACTTAAGTGTCACCTAGATCTCATGCTGGGGATCTGCACAGAGCTGAATTTCATTTTCTGGAAAGTATCCCTAGAGGTGAGCCCACTGTCATAAGAAGCATTGGAAAATACATATTTTAAGAAAATGTTAAGTATTATTGGTAGAATGTAGGTTTTGATTTTATACGGTACAAGTGTCCTATCAGAAAGCTACAGTTAACAATTCCATTAATGCAGGCAGAGAAAAGAAAAAGTTTTGCCAAAATACTAACATATAGTTCAAAAGAATTTGGAGTCAGCAGATCAAAAGCCTTTAATAATTCCTGCTTATTGTTGATTTTCACAGAAAAGTAGAATAAATAATGGCATGACTCATTTCTTTCTTTGAGTGAATACTCACAGCTTTCCTCCCCACCCTGGTTCTTTATTGGCAATCAGGCATCCAGCTCCACTTTTCAGAAAGCAGCAGCCTTACGTCCAGTTACCACCTTCAATTCCTCCTCTTACCATCTTTTGGAAGCAAGAGACAAGCATTAAAGGCATAATAGAAGAAAGCAGGATGTCCTACAATACTGTTAAAAAAAAAAAGCAAGCTTAAAAATCACCAACAGGTAGGAAAAGCAGAAGGTACAAAAAAGGCCTTTTGACAGGCCAGCAAGACAAAGGAGTGCTCTAGGGCACTCAGATTTCTAAGTGCTTCAATTACTAATCACTGCACGCTTCAGGAACCAAAAGTATTTTGAGTCCAACAGTGAATCTAAATGCAAAAGGGAAATTACTCTTATATTGACCAGAGGACCATCTGTCCTCCAGGACTCTGTTTGGATAGTCTTAGGAAAGCTTAAACCCAGCTTCCCTTCACTGGGACAGTAATTGATTAACAATTCTGGCAGACTTCCAAGCAGTTTGAATTTGAACTAAAAGAAGGTAATTCAAATTAGCTGGTTTTGGTTTGAGTCTATCTGTAATTCAATGCCAGCACAGTTCTGCTTAAGAGATTTTAAACAATCCAATTGCTAGGCTCAGAAAGCACTCAATCCAAAGCTGTCAGATAAAATCAGTACAAAGCAACTTTACACATGAATAAGTCCATGTGGCAGTTTACATGTTAATTTTGTTTGCAAAATGGAAAATTTTTCAAAGAATTTCACAGATAATGCATCTCATTTTATTTCTGTGAGCTGGAGAAAAGTGTAACATTGAATTTAAGAGTATCTCATGTCTCTGGCCCTTTAAATAATAGAAATAAGAGGCAATTATAAGCAAAGACTGGAAAATCACTTCCATATAATGCATTGGCCATCTCTGCATCCTGGAAAAAAGCTTCTTTGGCATGGTCCTTCACCACTTGCATTAGAGAGGTTAAGTTGGGGAAATCAGAGTGTGCCTATACTGAAAGTTTCATAAGTATTTTTCTATCCCAGTGTAGTTCTGAGGAATCTGTAGCACAGAAGGGCCACAATGCAAATAAAGCCACTACCTGGTGGCTTCGAACCACATGGATCTTCAGCTTCCAAGATTTGTAGCATTGCTGGAACTGAACTGGTGTTTACCAATGTCTCAAGACATTTGTACCCTAAGACACTTTTCTTAGCGTTAACAGTATTTAAGATAGCAAACAGCCAACAGAAGGGGAGGATGTTAACAGTCCTTCAGCATTTAGAGAGACAGAGGAACAGACCATTTTAAGACTCACAGCAAGAAAACACTTCTCTTGGGGTACATTAAATCCTGGAATTATTTTCAAGTGGTAGAGAAGATCCAGGAGAACAGAAGACAGACAAGACACATACAACTGGAAATACAGATTAGAAAAGTAGAGGTGATATGAAATCAATACTTTTTACCATCCTCTCCTGAAGAACACACAGGATCCAGGTAACAACATAGCTCTCTTGCTCCGCACAAGCCCTAGTTGAAGCATTAGCTCCCTGAGCAACGTCTTCCCTGCTAGTAACTCTGGACATAGTCAAAGAAGTTCTGCTTATTTAGTCTGTCTAATGATTGCATCCAATCTTCCTTAAAGTATGAATAATAAAAGCCTTTCTGTTATTTAATTCTGCCTACACCTACCATGCAGCTGCTTAAAATACCAGAAAATAGAGATTCCCTGATAAATAACCAGTGCTGCTTGTCGAGTGCTAACAATGCCTCCGTGAGTACAAAGACAGGTCAGTCAGGCCGGAGCAAACTCAGTAGTGAGTTGTGTCAATCACACCCAAAACATCTGGAGGTAAACAGCAAGATATTCTGACAAATGCATCAGAGCTCAAGTATCCTCTCACTTTCTGGGCCCTGCCAGTCCTATTTCTGAATGAAAATCTTTGCTTGGCAAGACGCTGGAGGACGTTATCCCCTAAAGGACAGAGATAAGGAAATTAAGTGAGAACAAGCCTACAAAGTCCTCTTAAACAGGACTGTCTATGGCGCATCTGAACATTCAGTCCCTGTTATCACAGCCCATGAAGAAATTCTCACATTTGCTCTCTTGATGCCATTTTTTAGAAGAATAACAAAGCTGTAAAAGAAACACTGATGCATGTCAGATCAATATTTACTAACACTTTCTCAAGCAATGCTGGATTGCCAGTGTGCTCTGTGGAACTACGTACACCCAATGGGACATGATCAAAATTTCTACATATCCCACAGTCAGGGATATCCAGAAAAACCAAGTAAATGTTCCATATTCTCAAATGTCATAAAGAAATATTTTTCAAGTAGAAAAGAAGATATGTTTACAGAAAACCAAAGGTGTGTCCTTGTATTTACAAATTAATAAAACTCTATAATATTTGAAAGACAACTTCTTTTTGCTCAACATGGTTTCTGTTGGTAATTTGGATTTGCGGTTTTTTCCCCCCAAGAAAACATTAAAGACCATTAATCTCACAGGTGTTTTAGTGAACGTTATGGTTTTGGAATCTAGGTTTGGGCAAGTAAACTCTCTGCAACTCTCTATAAAACAAAACACTTTAACATTTGGAAAGCCTTTTCCAATTGTTTTAATTTTTGCGTGTCTATATACTCATGTGCAAGAATATTTATTTATAGCTATTAAAATCACTTGCTTACAACTGCAAGTTCAAATTAGAAGATGACTGGCATTAAAAGCTTTATAATAGCTTAATTAAGCAAACTTCATAATTTGCAAATAATTGACTCTGGTGGCCTCTTGAGTGCAATTGATAGACATTATTCTTCTATGTGTAAAAGTTTATAATACATGTACTTTTGTACATGAATAGACCAGTACAAAAAAAAAAAGTATTAGATAAGTCTCCACCCTTTGTAGAGAGATGCAGACCAACTCCTTCCAACCCAAACCACTAGGCTATGAATGTGTTCTGTGGTAGTGTTAGCTCCAGCTAATAAATCTCTGCTTCTTAGTTGAAGAAAAAAAGAGCTTTTCCAGAAATGGAAGTACTGGAAGGCCAGAGTTGGGCTTGCTACAGCATATTCAGGTTATTTCTTTAGCACCCATCACAAAATGCACAAAATATCAGCGTGTGTTTTCTCAACAAGCCCTATATTTTGAGACCCAAAGACAGTATCTCAGTTCCTTAACTCAAGCCTACAGAGTTTAACTGGGTGCACCCCAATGATGTTTGTAACTTTGACTCCTAACATATTAGCACAGTAGTTTAAATGCAGTGAAAGAAATCAATTTTCCAAGAAGCAACTCTTCTCCATTTCAGGAAGCTAGCTTTGCTTTCATAGCACTGCCAAAAAAAACCTTAAAAAAACCAAAACAAAACAACTTTAACTTTTGTTCTTTCCAACTGTATGTCAAATCAATAGTCCTTCTGTGGAATTAATTTACTTTGTGCCCAGGTAGACAAAACTGAAAATTTAATCAATACAAAAGAAAACTTGTTTGACAAATCCTGGATGATAACGACCAATGGTTTTGCTTTCCTGCCTTTTTTTCTGCAGAATTGTTATTTTGTGCGTGAGGAGCTATAACAATAATACTAATAATATATAGAAAGTTGTCCTACCCATATCAAAGGCACACCTGCAGGTGCAGTTCAGTGGCAGAGCAGCATTCTAAAACAAAGGGAAAGAGAAAATAAAGGATGGAAAGGTCTCAGTACAGCTTGCCTGTGAGCACTCTTCTGATAAAATGCTATTTGATTACGTTCCAATAATAAAAAGAGGCTTATTTAGGAGCTAATGGCACCCTATTATTTACTGGAAGGTACACGTAATGGTCCTGCGAACATTAAAAGAAAAAAAAAAAGCAAATATTCAGACAAACACAATCCAAACTTGCCACCCTCACTCCGCCAGTCAACTTCAGATCTACTTTAAGATGAACTTCTCCTCAAATTTAAGTTACTCTTCATTCGAGGAATCTACACTCAACCAAATCTTAAAAGCCCTAGCAATGAAAAAGCTTCTGTAACATGGGAAATCATCACATTTGGGCTACCATATGCCAGCAAACTGGTCCAAAGTTCTCTGGTGCTCACAAAAAATGTCCTCTTACCAGCATCTTTTCCACACAAAGATGAGGATTCAATTACAAAACAGCGGTGCAACTGCTGTGGTACTACATCACAAGGAAAAAGGTAATCTCACAGGCAAGTTTATGATTCAGTGGGAAGACAGAACGAGAGGTTATATATCTGTAAGATTGGCATCTGTAAACATCTTCATCACTGAAGAGGGAAAAGTATAATGAGAAAATAAACATTTAAGCATTTGGCAGGCAATATAGCCTTTCTCAAAAGGCATGACAGCTGCAGTTGGAAATGACAACACCACATTTTGATCACACTTGATAGCATAGGAATTACTCACCATATAAATGTACATATATATCACATGTATAATTAATCATTACTAATTGTTCAACTCATTCTCTCTGTATAATACATACATAGTACATGTACATACTAAATGAGACATATAATATGTATGTATCATGTATAGGTACACATATTATATATGTACCATGTAAATGTATGTAGCACTCTCAGATTTTAGGATGGGATGGATCTACCCCATCTAACTTCAGGTATCTACAAAATAGACATCCACAAGTGAGCTATTTACCCTGGGCCCCCTGTACAGTCAACAGACGGAAAGAACAACTGTTAGCACCCAAGTCATCTGCATCTAATTCCACTTCACACAGATGTATATCTGGAGTAACAGCACTTCCACAATTAGAGTGGAGGAACATGAAGTCACACCACTAACCCTCGCTCCTCCATGACTTCCCACCCCAGCCCTTGGTTTCCAAGCTATTCTAGCTGCCACAGGGCATTTAAATCAGAATTAAAAGCAGCATAATAGGAAATCCATGAGTGTGACATTAGCCCTATTTTGTCTATGCAGCTCTAGCAAATAGCAAGGTGTCTCCTCCATATGGAAAGTGTGAGGATCAGTTAAGCACAAAAACATTAACTGGATTCAGTACCTTGACTGACAAATAATACCATTGGAAGTGACAACATGAAATATTTTTACTTATTTGTTTGCTCCACTGTGGTTTTGATGACCTGAGTGGAATTAACATGGTTCTTGACCTTAACTTTAAAAAGTGTTTAAGCATTTTACAACTATTTTCTTTTGAATAAAATTTTCCAGTTACTGCAGTCACAAAGTCTCAAAGAGACTTCCAGTTTTTCTTCACAAATGTCTTACAAGCCATTAAATCTTTCTCAGAGTAATTTTTAGAAGTACAGCAAGCCTCTGCTGCTTGTTCAAAAACCACTGTTTTGAAGATCATAGTAACCACTGTATCATTATGGAATATTTCATTTCCCAGAATGCTGATTCTCTAACACAATCAATAGCTGGTTCCTCCTACACCTTATGATTATTTTCTTCAATAAAAAATCCCTCTATTTTTAGCCTTTTTATCACTTCTTTTTTTTTTTTTTTTTGGCATTTGTAAAGCTTTCCGAGTATTCCTTAATCCAGCCAAAAGTCTAAAAATTGTTAGATAGGACAGGCACTTGCTCCAGAGACTTGAAATTTACTCTGCCATCAGAAAGCCTGGGGTATTTACACTCTATGTGGATACCCTGCTGAAGCACACTCCCATAGCCCAGATCCAGGGATACCCAGGCTAACTACCTCATGCTGACTGGGAATCCTCTTAGGTCCACTAGATACTGTCCCCTTCTCAGTATGGACCAGAGACTCTAGAAGACCTCGGAAGTTGTCCTGGTTTTGGCTGGGATAGAGTTAATTTTCTTCTTAGTAGCTGGTACAGTGCTGTGGTTTGGATTTAGTGTGAGAACGGTGTTGATAACACTCTGATGTTTTAGTTGTTGCTAAGTAGCGCTTATCCTAAGTTAAGGACTTTTCAGTTTCCCATGCTCTGCCAGCAAGCAGGTGTGCAAGAAGCTGGGAGGGAGCAGAGCCGGGGCAGCTGACCCGAACTAGCCAAAGGGGTATTCCATACCATGGAATGTAATGCCCAGTATATAAACAGGGGGGAGTAGGCCAGGAGGGGCAGATTGCAGCTCTGGCATCAGTCAGCGGGTGGTGAGCATTGTGCATCACTGCTGGGATTTTTTTCCCTTTTTTTTTCCCCCTCTTCTTTTTTTGTTATATTCCTTTTCATTACTATTATTATTATTATATTTCATTATTATTAGTAGTATTATATTTTACTTTAGTTATTAAACTGTTCTTATCTCAACCCACGAGTTTTAGCTTCTTTCTCAATTCTCCTCCCCATCGCACTTGGAGCTGGGGGTGGAGTGAGGGAGCGGCTGTGTGGTGCTTAGTTGCTAACTGGGGTTAAACCATGACAGAAGTACATGCTGGGAAGTGGCAGTATCCTTGTGATCCATTGGCAAAAGAAGGTCCTAGTTTGTGTGAAGAACTGCACTGGAGTAGGAAGCCTCATGCCCTCAGGGAAAATTCAGTCTTCAGTGCACAAACAGAGCAATGCTTTAGGAGATATGTATCCGAATAAAACACATACATCCATGTAGTGGGAGGGCTATTACTTAGAGGAGCTCAGCTTGCAGCAATGCAGCCTGCAAATTAAAATAGAAATAAAGATTATCTGTCATATTCCCACGCTCTATACAGCTGGATGCCCAGAAAGGAAACTACTTAATGTATAAACAAAACCTCTTATAGAATTGTTGAATGTCCATCTGAAATAGCCACTGAGTGATTACACACCAATGGAGGTCTGGAATTATTATGTAAACAATCAATCAAAGCCAAGATGATGAAGGATGGGCAGCATTTCTTTGATTAGCAGACACAGCAGGGGACAAAATGGAAAATCAGTGCTGCTAATATACAAAAAAACATAAACAGCCAACACAAAGGAGCCTACATAAGTATACCATTAAAAAACTCTATAGTGGTTTTGTAGTGCTTCCATTTTCTATAGTGGAAAAGGATTAATTTCATGGAGGAGAGTTGCTCCATAAGAGCAGCCATTCCTTGCTTCTTCAAGAAGCATCAAGAAATACTTGTGGGAAGAAGCTCTCTTCCTTGAGATCACTACATCAAGGAGAGGAGATCAGGAGAGAGATTCTCAGATAGGGGTACTGGCATAACCCTTCCAAGTCCCCCAGCCTGAGATCCTTCAAAAAAAGTAAAGTCACAGTAATGCCAGCAGCTTTCTCTCACCATCTCATAAAAATTGTCCCAAAGTCAACTCTAAAGAAGCGTTCATCCTATTTTGGTAACACCCAGGAACCCTCATCTTCTCCCCTGATCCACAGCATGCAAATCACTGTGTGCTCTTCATTCTTATTCGTTATTCTGACCCAACTGCTTTATTCTAGTATTTTATTCTAGCTAGTATAGGAATTGAAGAAAACTGAGAATTTGGTCAAATATTCACTCAATATTATCGAAAGTAAACCATTTTTAAAATGTGTGAGTTCCCATGGAAGAGAACTTGGAAACCCCAAAATCATTAGAGAAGACATTCTTATAATACTATTGTTCCTCAAAAAATGTAAGAAAGCTTTCTAACTCTGCAGACTGATTCTGAATGCTCTAAGAGTCTGAGGTAGTTCAGATAACAAAATGAAAAGTACAGGAGAATTGATTTACCTCATTTATTTACATAATCACCAGTAAATCTAGCTTGCAGCACAGAGAAAATTGCAGAAGGTTTCTAATGAGTGAAGCATTACTCTGTTTATGTGGAGGCATATAGGGTTCAGAAAAATTGGAACAGAAAAATTCTGACCACCCTAACGGTGGGGTCGTTAATGCAATTGTTATTAAAGGTCTCTGGCACTTCCCTTTCTTTGATTTCCTAAAACCTTGCCAAGTGTTAACCATTTTCACTGCAACACAGATAGAGACCTCCAGAGCAGCACTGAACTGTCATAACTACTAGATCATCGTTTCTCTTCATGCTATTCTCTGCCTTGTCCACTACACATCTTCCAGATTGTGCAATAAATGAGGCAGCAGTTTGACAGACAACAGCCTCTTTTGCAAAAGAATCCTAATTAAGCCTCAGAGGAGCCTTTCTTCTGCACAGAAAGAAACAATAATTCTGTGGAAAAGTAGTATTCAACCATATAGTCAAGGGCTTAATAACAATGTCTCCTAACTTTTATAAAAGTAATACATTCTTTCCAGCATCACTTTTAGGTATAATTACTTACATCTTACTGAGAGTACCATTTTGTAGACAAAATGGGCGTCACTACCTTGAAAAAGGAAGATGAAAAATGCTTTCAATATGCAGCTGCAGGAAACCAGTTTTTAAATGTATCTTAAGTACACAAAGATCAATAATCTCTGTTTAGCTCTACTCCTATCCATTACATCTCCAACACCTCACTAAAATTCACTTGCTTGGGAGACTTCGTGTATTCCCATTGGTTCTTTGGGGATTTTCCAACATTCCCTACTTTGCTTTCTCAGGGACAAAAGGCTTATAAGAAATTACATCTTTGCAGCAGATTATTGCCTATATCCTAACTATTCTTTTTCATACTAGCTATGCCCAAAAGACAAAGTGATGCAGTTGTTCAGCGGCTTGACTTCCCAGCTTTTGGGAAAAGCCACCTTGCAGCAACCGATGAGCAGCTAAGCACTTCCAGTACACCCCCAACATTGGTATGACAGTGCATGAGCAGTGATGGGGGCTACTGCAGTATGCCCACTCCCAGGCACAGCAGGAAGCAAGCCAGCGAAGGCAGCACCAGCAGCCTGGGGTGAAATTAGGTGTGCACCCTATCCTTGGAGTTTCTGGCACATGGTTCAGAGAGTCAGGGATTCTCATTACGTTCTCATTAAACTATCATGAAATGATTTCTAAACTGCACCTCTTGGCTGCCATGAAGATGTTACATATCCATGTCCAAATCACATCCCAGCCAGAAGGACATTTATATTTCCAATGTCTGTGCTATGCATTTTGATATTTCTAGTGCTCCTCACAAGCATTAGAATGGTTAATCTCTTTATTTTCCTTTATATGAACAGGAAGTTGACTGCTGGCAGTTTACATTTGTTTGTACCTGTCCTCTTAATACTGCCAAACTTTGCTATAGAGTGAGAGGATCAACAAACACTTAAATACCTAGCAAAATTAACCTACCAATGACATACAGCAAAGTTCTGATTAATGGATATTCCATAACCAACCCTTTGCAAAGAACAGAACATTACTTTCAAACCTTGTTTAACAGAACAAGCTCATAGAAATCAGTATAATATTCTTCCTGCTCGCTGTGATTACAACTTTTTAGATAATTACATTTTTTTCTGTGTAAAAACTGCAATATTGTGCCTAACTCATAAGAGCAGATGGGTCTATGCATTTTAAAAGGCAGTAGTCCTAAAATATTTTTCAGGAAAGGAGAGGGTAAATAGGTGCATTTTAAGAAGCTACAAGTCCTCAAGTTTAGGTCTCCTTTAGTCTGCTGGGAGCCAACAACATTGCCTTCATATATAATTAACAAACAGTACATTTCCAATGAGGCTGTGAGGTCACTTAGTGAAGTCTGAACTGAAGATGAAATTTTCCTATGCTACTGATTAGAGACTACCCATGTAGGGGAGCAAACATCATAAGATATGTGAAGAAACATGGAGAGGTATTTTTAACCTGTGCAGTCTCCTCTGTGCTATTTACGAGATGCTGGCTTTGCTGCTGGACTCAGAAAGAGTGGATCTTCACCGTCCCACAGGAGAGCAGTAGTTTCTGGTCATGCTTCTCCCTCCAAGTGCTAAAGCCCACGGGCTAAGTTCTGCATCACAGTCTATTTGAGGGTTTCCTCCAGTCTAATACCATGATTTGTATAGCCAGAGAAGTTTTCAGAAAACACTACAGGTAAATAGAGATAGTTAATTCTATCTCATAATTCTCCTTGTTATAATATTAGAAGATATGTGGACGTACATTGGTAAAGTATCTGAGAAGGAATCACAAAGGCACAAGTTTCAGCTTCATTTTGGGCTGTCAGATGCCTTTAAGAGGAAACTAGTCATACAAAAGGTACCTGGTCTGTTGCGCTGGGGCAGACAAAAGAAATTGGTGGTCTTAACCGTACCACTTCTCAGCATGAGTTAAGAATAGTTGCTCACATTGCTCAGGATAGGCTTTTTTCCCCCTCTTTCTCTGAACCCAATATTCTCCAATATGAATACCCAATAACAAAATATGTTGTTCTATTTCATCTCACAGCTAGCAAACTGAAGAATTTAAACCATGTTACAGCTTCAATTAGGTTCTTACATGTTTCCCAGGTAAATTTTCATCATGGTCAATGGGCTATGCATCAGTAATGCTCTGCTACAGTGTCCATTCCCATGGAAAGTGTTTACTGAAATGACAGTGCCTACTGTAATGAAAGCTTTTTAATATCACAACACGGAACACATTTTAAGTCTGGATTCAGCAAAGCAACCAGCAGTAGGGGGAGGGGAGGAAGAAGAAGGAAATAAAACCTAACTTCAAACAACTGTTGTCTAACAGAAATAGAGTGTGCTGTATGGTGATGTCCTTGTTATGTTCTGGGGGCTGATTTTTATCTGCAATTTTTTTTCCCCCATTATTAACAGCAGTTATATTTTCAGTGTCTTGTTATGCTTCTAAAAATTTTGACATATAGCCTCAACATAAATTATGAGCTTCATTGTTAAATTCATGGGCATACCTTTTCATTATATAGATAAAAGAAGGAAGTTACATATAATACAAAATTGAATTTTAAATTCTTCATCACCTTTGCAACTTCTGGAAATTGTCTGTGGGTGTAAAACTTATTCCCAGCTGCATCCTGACATACTTTCCCATTTAATGACTTAGGTTTCAGAACACACTTAGGTTTAAGAAGAGATCACTACTTAGCATTTCTTACCAATTTATTAATCTAAAGGCAGATATTTGACACCTGCGTCCAGAACTGATGGAACAGTTCATAGCTCTGAAGAGGGGAGGTCGGTGTCCCTGTGCTCTCGCTCTGCCGGGAAGGCAGCCAGAGGACACACCAGGTGTTTGGGGAGTGGCACAGGTGACAGACCAAACAATGGCACAGTTCAATCTCTATTGCTTTTGTGAACTGTACAGTTTTTCCACTGACAGGTCAGAACAAGCCCCCCGGCATGTCATTTCTGGCCGCAGGCATTGATTTTGAAAAACCTAAGAGAGAAACAAACAGCAGATCTCTCCCAAGCAAAGCCCACACACACACTTGAAAAGACTCAGGGAGATGAGAAGACAGCATGGACTGATGGCATTGCAATTTTTACAGACGGACAGGCATTCAGGAACTCTTGCCACGTCCTTAACAATGTGCACTGCAAAGTGCATCTATGATGCCAGGAATCCCCACAGACCTCCCCAAAGCACTCGTAACATGTGTGGATTGCACCAGGGGTGTGATGCCCAATGAACAACACTTTCGCTAACACCAGAGCATCCCCGGAGGAAGTGTTTGATGCAAGGCATTCCTACCTTTCACCAGGGGAATCAAAGCAGAGGAGCTTGTGCCTCTGCTCCTCCCTGGACCTGAGGCTCACATGATCTGTCCATGTCCACCTGCCCCACAAGGTTGCAGTAGTCCCAGTGGGGTGCACCTGCACCCCAGCTCTTGAGTCCTGCAGCCCAGGAACATAGCACTGCCATTGCTAGTAGAAGGACACAGGCTCTGTACTGAGTTTGCAAGACTGACTAAAAGCACACCAGATTTCTAGCTGAAGCTTTCTTTTCACACCTGGCAAGGGAAATGAAGACTTGGTGGAAGGAAAGCTGTGGCATGGCCAGCAAAAATTCACTAACATCAACACTCTGTGCTCCACCTTTGCAATCCCTGCTGGATGTTTACATTTAATATTATGCTAGAGAAAGGACTTCATCTTCACCCACAGTTCTCTCTACACACGCTTATAAAATGCTCCTGACTTGTAGAGGAATAAAACCCACTCGCAATTAAGGAAATACTCATTTTCTTAGAACTGTATTTTTGAACAGGAGGCAGAATATGATTGTTGAGGAACTTGCTCTGCTCACTCCGCAAGGTCTGCTGCATCTTAAAAGAAGAAACTACCTGCCTGTACTGGAGCAAGACATTGGCCAGATGCCACAAATATTCCTCCCTTGTTACAGTGCTATTTGGCTCAGAAACACTGATTAAAACAATGTCAGTATGTAAGAAGTACAGTACTTTCTGATGACTAAAGAAACTAGAGAAAGGGCTTCAAGAACTTCCAAGGAAACAACATGCAAGAAAGAAAAAGAAGCATCAAATGAAAAGGAGACATACATAGGAATTGGGAATGGAAAAGGATAGAGGACACAGAAAAGAGAAATGGAAAAGAGAAGCCCTACAGAAGTTAAATTCATCTCACTTAATTTCAGGCATTTACCATGTACTTGTCCACACCTGAGTTGTCTATCTTCCCTGTACAGTCAAGGGAGAGGTGGTGATAATCCCACCAATGCAGTCGAGGGTGTGGTTCACCTGGCCCATGTGGGAGTCCAGTTTAGGATGAGATGAACCACACAAAAATTTCACTCCCAACACTGGCCACCTCTCCACTGATGAGAAAGCACAACCTGTTCAGACACCAGCACAGCATCTGATTGCTCATTCTAATACAAAGGTTAATTCTGAAATTCTTTCTGTCTCTCCCAAGAACATAGAAATAGAAATTAGACTATATACACCAAATTAATCACTGACTAAAAGCACACTACATTATCAACTTTCCTTCAAGTATTCTCTGAAAAAAAATTTCAAAATATACCTACTACTTTTGATAATTTCTCAGATGATGAAAGCATCATTTTTTTGTAATTTCAGAGTGGACTGAACTGAAACGAATGCAAAAATATAACGAATTACAATCCTCCTCTCATTTAAATAAGCTGCCCTAAATGACACTGTCAGTTTTCTTTCATATCTAAGAATGTGTCTACATTGTGCAATGCAGCATTGTGCAAAGATTAGGTCTAAGTCTGTTTGCCTATGCAGCATAGGGCAGCACAATGCCAAGATCCTGGAAGCAGGAAAGATGTGTTACTGCTGCACTCTGCCTGGGATAATTTTTCAATAAGATTTATCAATCACCTCAAATGGAGCATTGTCTTAGAGCAGCTAAATTGCTTCAGGCTCCAGATGAAGTGGTTTGGAGTCAACCTGGGTGCATCTACACATGATGCATTGGGTACAGACCCTCACTTTCAACAAAGAAAAATGGATTGATCAATCTTATTCTAACCAATGTTGCTTCTTAATATTGTGATCTTACAGTCTTTTCATATATGACTTGGTGCTGGTCTTGCTGCAGCATATGAAGAATAACTGCATGACTGTTCTCCAGATTGGACAAACACATAACCTGAAGTTGTTACTCTACTAAAGGAGCTCTCCTTCACGCAAGGAGTTCTCATTCACCCAAGGAGTTCTCCATCATCCATTTACTGCCAGATTATTATTCCTCTGTGTCACCAAGAGGGCCCTGGAGGGTAGTATCTCAGTTAAAAACCTGCTCAGTACAACATGGCAGACTCCACCCAGAATTTTCAATGCTAAAAGCTAGGTGAAACACTTCAAGGCTTTTCTCTCTGGAAAATCGCATTGTCTAAACCAGTATTTTTGTTGACAATGTCAACAAAATTATTGATTTTTCTTTCCAGCTCCAGAGAACCAAACCAAAAAGGTGATTTTTTTTTGGAAATGAAACTTCCCATTTCAGACAACTGTTTCTAAACATATTGTTCTGTAATAGCCTATGTTGTTTGAAATAAAGTGAATTATGCATTTAGACATTCTTTATTCAAAACATCTTTTTTATTCCCTGAAGCGTTCTGACACTCTGATTTTCCATTCCAGTTTGAAAGGGAGATGAAATGTCAGCATTTCCCAAATGGTTAAAACATTGTTTTCCCAATCCACTGGGTTTAGTACAGTTAACCAAAACCAGTTCTCTCCGTACCAAGGTCAAGTCTTTTAAACAATAAGAATGATGATCTCCCCTCTTGTAGTTCCGAAGAAACTGGGTCAGGAAAATTACTGTAAGCAATTTTTAATAATGGACAGACAGCAGGCAACACAGCCAAAACCAGAATGCCAAATGGGTGACTCTCATTTTATCTGTGCTAGCCAAAAGACCAAGGAATGGCTCCTTTTGCAAGCTGCTGGGGCAAAAGTAAACCTGCCCCTGTACTGGTACTTGTACCACTGAATCACACAGAAGATCGTGTCATGATTCATGTATAGAATGAACAAAAAAAGCAGGAACAGAAAGTTGTTCCTCCTTCTGTTCCATCTGTGCCAAAACCCGAATACCCGCGATGCTGTCTGGTGGTTGCAACTGTGTATTTTATTATCAAAAATAAAATTTGCTCTCACACACATGTCCAGAAGGGACTGCTAGGGTCTTTGAGTTGAATCCCCCATGGTCACAGACGAGCCATCGATAAGGTTCAGAACAGTCAGCACATTCTACAACTTCATCTTCCTCATTACCATTGTTTTATATACATTTTTCCTTTCAGTAAAAAAAGAAGCCCAAAGCCAAATAAGAGCTGTTTCACCAATATGTTTGGTTACACATCTACTCAGAAGAAACCATACATTTCTCTTAGACATTTACTTTCTGAAAGAGAAATGAAACTTCCACTGGAATTCTTCAAATTGTTTGTGGGCTTGTATATTTTGCATTTACTTTTATATCTTTGCAGCATGTTCCACTAGGTATGAAAAAATATCCTGGTCGATTTTTAACTATAGAAGAATCTCAGGCAGTTATTTTGGTAAAATTCAAAATGCTCAGCTGCTTCAGGATAATCCTGTAGCCTACAAACATCTTCTGGAAGCCTGTGTTATTTCCAGTAGGCCCTTAATGTACCCTAACAGCTTTTCTTGGGAAAACATAGAACTTCCCTTTCTGAGTCCCACAAGCCAAGAGAAACATTCAGCCCCCAATAAAAGGAGATTAAGAGGATTTGGAAATTATTTTTTCTTCATCTACATTAAATTAGATTTCCTTAGAGACTGTTGTGCACCACAAAACAATTTCTGGAGCATCATATACAGCTTGTGCTGCGTTCCTACTGCTAGACAGCTTGTAAGAAAAAGTTTGCTGGCCAAGATCTTAAACAACAATCTATAAAACAACTGCTGTCCTTAACAGTTGATCCCTCCTTTCTGGACTTCTCAGAGAGCTCTTGCAATGGCACACAGAGAGTAAGACCGCTTATGTTCTGTACTCTTGATGCACATCGCGAAGGGAGAGGGAGGAAAAGCAAGAACAAGGTTGCAAATTCACCAGCCACTGCTGTTCCTTGCTTTCCCCATCTGCCCTGGGCTGAGAAAATGGGGCTAAATGCCAGCCTCATGCAGGGGCAAGATATAAAACACAGGTTGCTCCTACAAGCTGGGCCAGTCTTCAAATCTTAGGAGACCTACTGTGAGATGGAAAATGGACCTCATCAGCTTTAAAAATTAAAAAAAGATATCTTCATGGGAAGGTGTTCTATGAATATGTGTTTTAAAATTTCACTGCAAAGAAGCATTACACGGTGCATTTCAACTGCACACGAGCAACAGTGAAACAAAACTGGCATCAAGTTTGAAATACAGTAAAAGTAATTGATTCATGTGACAACAGTTTCAGAAAATTGTAGCAAACTATGCGCAGACAGAATAGTTCACTGCATCTTTGAAACTACATATTTTTGCAGCAATTTGCTGTTAACCTTCTTTAATTTGTGGTTACAGAGTTAACTTTCACTTCATCAGAAGTGCACATAGCAACATCTTCCTTTCCAACTGAAAATACTGGCAGTGAATACAGATCTTTTCATTCACCGAGCTCCTGTCATTTAACACTGGTATGTTCAAATAAAAAGTGACAACGCCACCTGCTAAACAGTGGGAATGAATGATGTTTTCAGCAATGCTAGCTGGCAGTCAGGAAGAGGAGCAACACAGTTTACCTATAAAAATCCCTTCATCCAGAGCTGGCTTCTGAACGCTGGGTGAGGCTCTTTGAAAGTAACAAGAATCCTGCAAACCTGGGGACTTAAATACAGTTCATTTACTGTACTTGTTAGAAGACCAGCTCTACTGACAAGGAGTCAGCTCCAACTGCAGACAATGCAGGGCTTTCTTACCGCATTTGCATGATTTTTCATGCAGGTTACCCAGCTAGACTCTACAACAGCAACAGGTTCACAGGCTCCACTAAAACAATAAATCAAAATAAAGAGAATAAAACATTCACTGATACAGACAGGAACATAGTGTAGACATTTTAAAAGCATTCAGGAGCAGCATATTTCTGATGCTGCTAAAACCAAAGGTGAAATCACTGGCAGGTGAGACAGTAAAGTTAGATTTCCTCTTGGCTCCTTAGGAAAAGCATAGTATTATTTCAGCATTTTAGGGGCTAACTATACCCAAAAAAAGCCTTTACTAAATTCCAAGTAGCCAAAAAATACTTTCCTAGATAATTTATATAAAACTTTACTTTGTACAATTACTTTTTTCACAAGGGAAGATTTTTTCTTCATGCTAAATTATTTTTGCACATAAGCATTATCAGAACCGAATTCTTAAGCCTAGGACAGGAAGAATAATGCAGCCAGACAATTTTATATTAATTATTTGACTTTAATATGCAGAGACAGTACTAACCAAGTATCAACATCCATATTTAATGATTCTTATTAAACTATGGAATCAAGGTCATTGTATCAATCTAAAATTGGCAATTAGTTTTTCAGAGTTCACAAAAAACACCCTGGCATGCCATTAAAAGTGGCATGAAAACATGAACTTTCTTCATGGAAACAATTTTCAAAAGCCAACATTTTCTTATTTCTATTCAAAATGATTCATAAATCTGTCTTTGATTTGTCAAGCATTCAAAGATCAATTACGTTTCACGCTTTGGTAAATTTTCACATTTCTACAGGGAAAAAACTCTTCAGTGAAGATGTATTCTTATTTTTGTATACATGGCAAACAACCACTATTCTGTTTGTAATGTGTGGTCTCAATCTACAACAATTTATCTTTATCTTCCAGAAATGCTTGACAATACAGGACACCATTAATCCTGATTTCTAACTGGCAGACAATTTCACACATACAGTGAGCTGCAGCAAACAAAGAATATCTCATTACTACCAATTTTATGGTGGATGTTACCGCTTCTTTTAATTAGCTTAGTTTTGTTAATAGCTAAAGTTAACAGTCTGTTTAGAACTCTGCATTTGAGTTATAAAAAAAAAAAAAATTAAATGGTAAATTTACTTAAATATTGTAATCAGTTACTAAATACTTGACTTTCTGTAAATGACTGGCCACCTTACTCTTTGCCTACATTAAAATTTGGACATATATACATCCACAAATATCTCCTTGCTTTTGCTACTGTAAAGAAAAATTCCTATTTCACACGCTTCTTATAACTGCCATATATTCTTTCTTTCCAATATATCACATACTGGGCTAAGCAACTCAGAATTTGGGGGAAGCTGTAAACAGGAACTGAACTTTGCAGCTGGAGTCTGTACTTAAAGTTGTATCTGAATACTCTATAAACAGCCAAAAATCTACCTCAGAAGGAAAGCATTTGTTAAAAGTTGAAGTGACCCACTGCACATATGAATAGGAAGACTGACTATTCTGTAGCAACCAAGGCACTTCCCGAGTCATTTCGGGGCAGCATCAACCACACAAAAGAGGCTCCAGCAGGATGTCCCACTCACCTCTAGTGCAAGGCAGCTACCAGTTTCTTTCTGCCTGTGCACCCTTGTTATTAAAGAAATCCAAGGACAGACACATCACATTGTTCTGCTGCAAAATGTTCCAAAGCTTCATCATTCATACCACTAGAAAGCTAAGCACTATCATGAACACCTCATACTGCCCACTTTTTATGTATTTGTGCATATTATTCACATTTATTTTAACATACAGGGGTTTATAGCTAATCTTTCATCCTTGCTCAAAGCTCTTCTCATCAGATTAAGTTGGGTGAACAAAGCTATTCCTTCTTTTGGGTGGAAGCAGGCTGAAAAAGGACAAACAACCGCTTAATGAGGGAGCTGATGTTTAGTCCATTACTACAAATTGGTCCCTATAAGCAAACAAATTTACTTCTCTCTTACCTGGGCTGTACTTCAGCCAGCTTGCTGCCACTTGAACAATAATTTTAAGTGACACCTAGTCAATCAATCAGCAGCTTATGTGAAATGAAACAACCTCGCAGAGCTGGATATTTTCCATAAGATAAAATTACTACAACAAAAAAAACCCCACGCCATTACCTCCTGCAAAAACCTCCCAGAGCCCTCAGAAGGATATGAGCAGGAGGTTGGGCAGAACAGGTCTCTGTGCTGCCTGTTTGATCTCCTCCACCGTAAGCGAACCCTCCGATCATTACAGCCATTCCACAACGCACTGCCCTCCACGTCTTCTCCACATTGATGCCTCAAGCACAATGACACCTACTCCTATCCTAACCTACAGCAGGGTCAGTTTAACCTTGTGGTCAGCATTCTCAAACGTAGATGATGTACCTAAAATTATCACCACCAGTACACAAATGATGGTGTTGCCAAATTGATAGAAATATGAGGCAATCTCAGTATCATACCATGAACTGAAATGCAGCCAAGAAATCAAGGATTTTTGAAAACCTCAAGGGTTTCTGTAACTATTTTGTAACCACTGTTATATAACCTTTCCCAAAAATCAGGGATCTGCAACAACAGTCATTACCAAGCCATGTGTCCCGTCCAGCAAGCACTGACCAAAACAGATTTTTTACAACAAGCCAGCACATTGCTTAGTCAAACGGAGGTGGTATAGCAATACACCACCATTACTTCTGCTGCTGAAGCAGAAGAAGATAGCCCGCTATACTTCATAAGCATCAGGACTCTCATAAATAAAACTGGCTTTAAATTCAACAGGGAATATGTTTTCTCCAACCTGCTCCCCATGTTAACTGCTTTATGATGAACCTTGAAAAATACTTCTCATTTTAACCCAAGTTCCTATGAAAGCTGCTGACCAGCAAATTAGGTTGTGTTTCATAACCATAAAGATACTTAAGAAATCACATTCTGAAAGCATTTGAAAATAGGTACGTGAGCGCGACATAATTCTCCTAAAAGCTCGAATAATTTGGAAGTTGTATGTTTGTATGGAGTTGCAAGGTCACATAGTGGTGGTAGCATTTAGGAAATGAATTGAAAATGTTCACAAGAAACTGAATTTTTTCCAGTTCTTAACTGAAACAATGTTATTGCATTTTCACCTGTGAGTAATGACGCAGAGTCCAAACAAGCAGCTGTATTCCAGTTCGTGAACAGGATGTTCCCAGGAACAAAAAAGCCAAATTGTTTCTTTGTCTGTCCCCAGCTGCTGATCAGAATATCTAATTCTCAACTTTGCTGCCTGCTTAGAGGGTATATTTCAGTGACAAAAGAAGTTTCTTCATTTGCTTTTTCTATTTCATTGCTTCAACAGTGATTTACAAGTGCAGTAAAGCATAGGGTCTTGTTCACAGGAACATCTCTGTGTCAAATCATAGAGGCATTTTCTAAAATAATACTGGAAAATATTAGTTTTTCATAAGTGGAAATCTGCAAAGAGCAGCTGTGTTTCTTTTTCATTATAAACCATTTATGTATATAATTACATTACTTATCAGGATTGATTTTGCTTCTCCACTAATTTATATATTACATGTTAGTGGAAAGAGCAAATTAGAAATGCAAAGAATCCATATGTTAGAGTTACCATTTGCTTTATCTACAGTGTTGCAGATTCCCTTCTGGCTCCTAAGTGATTTCATAATTTGCTTGGATGTACAAGAAACTGACTCCATAATGAGCTCCTGTGAGTCTGTATTTCCATACAGTCTATCTGAAGTGCAAAGAGCTAAGCTAAAGATATTTTAGAAAACCCCTGCAATGTAACGTGCAACACTGTTTAAAATGAATTGGCACAGTAACAGTAAAAATTCTGTGCATTTTCATCTATGATTCAATACTCTACAATGGTTTAAAGGTAACGCCACCTGGAGCTTGTAACTTCACTCTTCAGTTGTGGCTCAGTCAGTAAACCTCAGCTGCAACTCAAATATATTTCTAGACTTCTAGGGCCAACAGTGAAACTGTTCTTTTAACAGCTTTCCCATCATTTCCCTTCCTCTCAGAAAAGGAAACAGAACTGGAGAATGGTTGGCAGTGGAGGCCAGATCTCTGGCAGCATTATATTAACAAGCAGTCTGCTGCCCCCCTCCAGCATAAGGGACAGCACTGTAAAAGACGTCTTGGGAGATGCAAAGACAGCAACCTAAAAGAAAGCATGGCCTGAGATATTAAGGAAAGGCCATACAATGTCATTTCAGATGATTATCGCGCTGGAGTCATAACACAGTCCATTATTCTTTCCTCTAAATTACCTCTGCAACAACCTCACCTCTGTAGTCATTACAAAAGCTTAGTATTTTCTGCATGAAAAACTGTTTCCTCCCATCTATTCCAAATTTGTTTCTCATTAATTACCATTTGTGCTTACTTGTCGTATTTAAATTGGGCCATTATTATAGATTAAGATGGCATGGATTCAGCAAATAGTGGGGCACAAAGAACCTGCCCTCTCCATATTAGTTTCAAAGGTCTCCTTGACCTCACTCTTCCATGAATGCTCACCATCTTGTTTTGATCTGTTTTTATTACACGAAAACTTGAATTTCCTCCGTATCAAAACCCAGTCCTTCATCATATCTGAATTTCAGCAATGCTTTCCTTTGGTAATGGACCAAATGGGGAATCCAGACCTGCATTTCAGATTTGGGCGGTAAATCTCAGGCTACTTGTGTTAACCGTCCAGTCTGGCCCTAAAGTCTGTGATCCTCCCACAGTAATACTGAAGTGGACCTAGACATTTTTTCACATACATATTATATATCAAATCATTCCATACAAAAGTAAACTAACCAAATGCAAACCTGAATTTCCTCAGGGCACAGTAAAATTTTACTCATTTACAGGATTTCCAGCAGATACAGTAAGTCTACTTTGCTCTTCCTGACCACAGCTGCCTTCTTTAACTTTCAACTTGCCCCCATTTGATTCAGCATTTCAAATCTTAACTTCTAGTTTATTCAAAATCAAAAGTTTTCTCTACCATCCCATCACTGTGTCTCTTGTATTGACCCAGGAAAGAAGGTATCAATAAAAGGAAAGAAGGTATCAATAACTATCATTAAAAATATTCTTAATGATAATCTAGGCTAACTAGTGCTTATTGATCATCTTATTGCAATAGCATTTTAACTGGATATCTCAAATTTATAAACATTATAAATTGAGCTATCTAACTACAGCACTTATCAGAGGTAGGTCATTATCACTAACCCAGTGCTAATGCTCAGGAAATTTGATCAAAAAAGATCAAGGCTTTTGAGTATGCAATTCCTTTTCACAAACTGAAAATAATATAACTACCTTTTTTAAGGTAGTTCAGTCTAATTTAACGGTCTAATTATCAAGTTGTTTCTCCTACAGTTATTAAACCAAAAATGGAAAAGAATTTTTTCATGTTGTTCAACACACACCACTAGAGAATGTGCTCCTAATAAAAGAATTAACCAATTTTGTTTTCTTGTTGTAGAAAGAGAATGGGGGCATTATTAATCTAGTAGTAATAGAATGGATTCATCATGCTGATAAGATGTAGGAACATTTAATTTTTAATTCATATAAATACATACAATTCTTAGTCATTAAAGTATAAAGTCAATGAATTGCTATAATGAGTAGTAATTGCCAAAGGGAAATGCTAATAACAAACAAAACTCCACAAATGTCAAACTGTACCATTAATTTCACACTATTATATTGATACATAAATGTACTCACCTTTACAGACAGACCAAAGATGGCACTCAGAATCACATATGTTTATTTCATGGCCATGTCTCTGGTCAATTGGGAATAAATCTAAAATACATCAAAGTACAAACAAGGTCTTTCTCTTAGCAGCATTTTTTTTTTTTAAATAGAAAAAGAAAAACTTGGGGGCTTGCAAACTAGGGGAGAAGGGACCAGTAAATACATGAAGATACATCTTAAAGGTCAGAAGAAAGAGCACTGCCAGAAGTGAGGCTGACTATGAACTCCAGCAAAAAATAAAACATCCTTTGGTGATATAAGTAGAAGAACAAAAAAAGTGGAGCAACTATGCAGATGGAGGAATTTAAGATAACTAAACATTTTGGTCTAGTTTTCAGGTGTGGTGAGTACCCCTATGTTAGGCGAAAGCAAAACTGGAGAAGTTTCATGTGATGAAGGAAAACAGGGGAACCAATTAATTTCCATCCCTTCATCAAACTGCAAATTGAGTTGCAAAGATTTTTCACATATTTGTCAGTAAGATTGCTTGTCTAGAGACAGCAAACATGATGCTAACAACAAAGAAAGGAAAATAAAACACAGAAAATTAACTACGCCTGAACTAGACTTGAATCTCATAAAACAATCCCCTATGAAGTACCACAAAACAAACTACTTACCTAGAGAAGCCAGCTCAGCAAAAGAATTGTGAGCAGGTAAGGAACTAACCAAAGGAGAAAATACACTGTGGTGTGGTGTGGTGTGGTGTGGTGTGGTGTGGTGTGGTGTGGTGTGGTGTGGTGTGGTGTGGTGAGAGGAGCTTTACAGTCCAAAAGAAATCAAGTTGCAAGGAGATAGGAGACTTATAAGAACTGTGTAAAGAAAAGGGTAAAGAAAGCAAGAGCATACTAATGTAATTTGCTGAAGTCACAAAGCATTTTCAACACAGAGGAGGACTGTAATATCATACAAAAAGCACCGGACAGTGGAACATTAAGGGCCATTGTCCCCCACTGTGCAAATCCAGAAGAGAAACTTCTGTTACAGGAAATGGGTTTATCAGTGGGCAGCTGCAGAGGGAGAAGAAAGAGCTGTATAAATACTGAATGATTATGAACCACAATGTGATGCAGCAGTGAAAGAATATATGCAATCCTAAGACATATCACTCATGGATTTCCTTCAGGAAGTATAAAATTTTATATGCATAAATATTAGAATTTTTTTCTTTCAGGAAATATATAAATCAGGAAATATTAGTACCTCTGCACTGAACTACAGTGAGATTGCACTAAGATAGACCACTGAGGTCCAGTTTGCTCATACTTCACGAAATGTGCTTATAAATGGAACACATACAGAGAAGGTCTATGACCACCAGAGGAACAAAAAAGTGTCTCTCACCCGAAGAAAGAAACAGAACTAGGTTGGGTAATCCAGCCAAACGGAAGCTGAATGAGACCATAGTTCTTACTCTAAGATACCAATGTAGATCAAAACAAGGGAGGTAAAAAAATGTTTATGGGTAATATTCACTCAGGAGAAATGGATGCAAATTAGCCATCTAAGTAAAAACAATCTTGACCAGACTTCCACTAATACTGATTCCAACAATCAAACTAAGCTTGGACCTCATTTGATAAATTTATGAGCAAGATTATGTGACTCTGCTGTCATCAAAAGTGGGGAGTGAACTCGATCCAGAATTGGTGTTTTCCTGTGTTCTGTCCCATGTTCAGGTGCAACATTTAAGCTCAATTTTTTATTACATAAAATGTGGATGAAGTGTTGTGGAATCTCATTTGTAGAATTAATATTCCTTGATCTATGACCATTCAAAGGAGCGATAGCAGGGATTCAGAGAGGGGGCACTGACCCACAGTTTGCAGACACCTTTCTTTAGGACTGACTCAAGAATTTTAGCCATCTGAAGTGGGAGACAGGACAGAAGGAGAAAGGGGAGAAAGTGTAGCATTGTATAGAGTGAACAGGGTTTCTATGGAAGAAGTGAAAATGGAACAGGGAAGAACCAAGAAAGAAAAGAAAGGAGCTTCAAAATACAGAGGTCTATGAAAGGGTTTTTAATTTGTTGAGAGGCTGAAGGACCTTTGCTGTTACGAGGAAGAAAAGATCTTTGCAGTAATCATGGCAATGGGCTTCATCTGCATTCTCTGAAAATACACAGGCTGCATAAAAAAAACAAGGCTGCAAATATATATAAAATAAATATTTTCCCCCCAGTTTCTCCTTCCATCAAGAATGACCTATAATTTAGATTCTGCAAAGTCACACAAGTGTAAAGAGTAATAATATCTCAGTTCTTATTAAGCATACATGACTTCTTTAAGAATATTTATGCTGACTGGTAATTATGTACAGCAAGTAAGACCAGGCACTCATGTGCTTCTCTCAGATGCAGTTTGTTTATTGCAGATCAACAGCATATTAAACAATTTTATATTGCTTGGTATGTAATTCCTCAACATGAAGCAAAATTCACCTGCAAAATACCTAAAGACTTGGCTACAAAAAGTAATCATCTCACACATTCATAGCAAGCTGCAGAAAAATGAAGTCACAGAAAACCCATGTAGACTTTGTCCATTCTTCTGACAGAGAGCTATTTTGCATGCCTTCACATTTATCATTTTCCAAGAAGCTACCTCTTTATCACAGCCTACTTATGTAAAAGTACTCAGGCAGACAACTCGTCTGCACCCATGGATATTTCCTAACTGATTCAAATTCATTGGAACAGATTCAAGAACATTAGCCCTATGTCCAGCCCCATGGACACTGCAATAGCCTGCCTGAGATGTGCCAAAGACACCTTGATACCAACACACACAACACAGAAATAAGGCACAAGTTTTTTAGCCAAGAATTAAATTAAAAACCATCCCAGACATGGCTTTTTCAGATGATTTAATACAGCTGGGAATGTAGCCAAGTTGCACATTTTGGTTAAATCTGATAACCAAACAGCTTCAGCGGACCAAAAATTTCACTCTGTAAAGTTCACCATGCTGGCCAGCTTGCCTTATCCAGACACTTCTAAAGGCAAAGTGACTGCCATCTGTGGACGGAGCCAAAAATATCTTAGTCAGGATCCATTATGCACAAAATCAGCAGAGCTGCATTACAATCACTTTTGCAGTTTTGTTTGTTCATTTTGGCTTGTAAACAGTTCTTGTATGTAGAAGATTTCTATCCACATTACTTTAAAGAGCTACAGAGGGCTTGCAATGCCTGATACTCAAGCTGGAAGGGAATGCAACTCATACACACATAAAAAGTCTCAGATCCTCAGTTGCCTTCTCAAATACAGAGGGGAAATAGTCACATACCACAAGGACGATGCAGCAGAAGAGCACTAGCCTGGCACAGGACAGAGTCAGAGGCTGTTCTGGGTGCAACAGGGTCCCTACTCATGTGGTGCAAGGCTCTGACCATTTTCCTCAGCATGAACAGGTCGGGTCTTACAGCCTCCTCAGGAACACTCTGGCAGCCAGAGTTCATCCAAGCATAACGCTGCCCTTGTCCAGAACTCACTGAGCCCTCTTCATTTACACATATCTAACCGCAAACATACATCAGGGGTGTGCTCATATATATATACGGGCAAACAGCTAGATTATCAGAACAGCAATGCAGCTGTATGCAAAACATTTCACTATTTTAACAATCTCCCATGAATATTTACCAGCTGAACAGTTTAATAGCTACCATGTAGTAGCCACCAGAAAATTAGTTGTGGCAAAACACTGCTCAGTAACTGCCTGAAACACAGTAGTTTTCTATTATGTTTTTAAAACTGTAAAATTGTTTAAAGTCTAAAATTCAGGAAGACACAGGAGAGTTCAGTTTCAGACTTGCCCAGAGAAATGAAAAGAGTGACTTGACATTGCTGTTAACTATAATAAAAACCTTTAACCTTCATTTATTCGCTTTTTATCAGCTAACAATTTTGCCATGACAGCAAATACAAATTCTTCAAATTCCCTCTTTTGAAGAAACATGATTCTCACATTACTAGTTTTCTGCAAATGGCAGATAGATTTTCCAGTTATTTAGTATAACAAAGATCTAGCTTGTTCAGTTTTCTGCCTTAAAAAGCACGGTTGTCCAACCATTACCCTCACATATATATGCTCACACCTGTTCAGAAATCAATTTCTCTGAGTGGAGTACTGTGGCCTGAAGGGATAATCACGTTCAGCCCAAGCCAGAAAAAGAAAAAGAAAGTCACTTTCATGAGGTTATCTCCATCTATCTTTGTTGGCATGAGAAGTACACTGGAATGGAATTCAACCACTTTTGCTCACTCACGAGGAAGCAGATAACCTGAGACACAGAGAGGTGTCTCGACAACTAAAGCATAGTTTCATGACTGCAGCAAATAGTGACTGTAAAGGTACACGAAACAAAATCTCTTTGTCTGAACTACCTTGCTGATGGCTACAACTGCAGTCAGGAAGCACAGCTCACAATGTGTTAGACCAGTCCAAGGCTGCTGCAATTACCAAATTTTTCATTACAACTCCCTAAATCTACTGGTAAGCAGCACACAGCCCAGGAGGATTAAAGCCAGTTTAAGGAATCTTATTGTGATCATCTTAACTCCATGCATAGACTCTGATAGTCTTCAACAAAAGCTGTAACTGAAGAAATCTAAAGGATGTTGTTTGTCTTCTGCTAAACAGTTCCCCTGCACCATGGCTTCTCATCATCAGTACCTCTGACTGCAAAGAAAAAGTGCAAAGAAGAAATAACAGAAAAATAAAAACACAGTTAATTTTAAAAACAATGTGGTGTTTTCATACATCTCATTGGATAAATTTTCAAAGCAATGTACAAGTTAGAAAATCCCAATGCTTCTTGGAAACATTTTTCATCTCCAGTCCCTAAGGAATGCTGCAGCACTAAATTCTCAGTGCAGAGATATTTCACCAACTAGAGCTAACTTAGCTACACCATATCTAGCTGCAGCATTCAAGAGTACAGCTCTCCTAATTAATGGTGACTGTTCAACATAAAGCTAACAGCACTCCAACAAATTTCAGCAACATCCACAAGGTTAAACATGTATATGTTCTGGTATCTCCATATGTGCTTTTTCCTGAGGGAGGAAACAGAGACGACTAGATTCTGACCTTTCCACACACAAAAAAAATGTAAATCACAAGTGAGTGTATGGAGCTATCCTGCACAGAGACCAGCATGATCAGCTGATATCTGTCCACAAGCCCCAAGCTAGGTTTAGCTACTAGACTCTAATCTTTTCAAAATCTCCCTGTCAAGACACCACACCATGGCTTGTCTACTGCCCAAATCTTTCTCCTGTAACTCCTTCATCTCCTACCATGTTCCCCACAACCCCTACCTAGAGCCCCTTCCTACTGAATGTCTCTTCCCAAGAGGATCCTGTATATCTCTTACTATGAAACAGAAAAAAATCCCAGTTGATTACTGGGTTATTTCTTAACCAGGAAAGAAATCTATCTCTTTGAATGAACTGAACAAATAAGAATGCTTTATTTGTGCATCCTTACATTGCAAAAAACAACTGGGAGGAAGAGGGGAAACATATTCTTTTCTTTTTGAACTTTGCTGGAAACCTCTATCACTGACACTGAATATTGCTATCATTCAGTGGTAAATGATAGGAGAACCCAGCAAGTCTAAGTCTTTTGACTAGAAATTAAATAATATGCTCCACTGATTCCTCTCAGAAATAGTGACCTAGTTCTGCTACCTACACTATGGCAGCTCTTTTTCCTTTCAAGACTGAAATTACCTTTGCACAAAGATTACTGTGACAGCCAAATGATTGTTTGTCAGCTTTAGAGTCAGGCAGAAAGCCTGAATAAAAAATAGCTCTATTAAATCAAAGGGAATCATAAGCAACTATTTATAGGAATCATTTGCTGCTGACACACTACCCAAAAATTAACTATTCCCCTGGACTTCAAAATGAGTGTTCAACTTGCTCATAGGTGATCATAATGAAGTACAAAGGAAATTAAAACAGGGGGACCCAAGAGAGCTGTCATGTCAGCTCTCATTTCCTATTTGCCAATAGGGAGTGCTTTGATTTCACTTGCACGTGGATTTAATTGGTGAAACTATAAAAAAAGCTATAGAAAACTATAGAAACTATTGTCTACAGAAAAGGAAGCAATTTGTTATTTTCTATTTTGTATAGTTCTTTTAAATTTTAGCATGTCATTTTACCCCAAGTTTGCAGTGCATTAGTTCCTTCCTTCCCCTCTGACTGTTACTGTTCACATTACAGTACCCTTCAGGAGTTCTGCCCATTACTAGAGTGGTATTGCTGCTTTGCAATCTGGTATTAAAGAGCAAGTACAAGACAATAAAAAGTACTGTGCATTTGCTGCTCCGGAGATTTTATTTTGCTCCAAGTAATTGCTCCAAGTTATAAATGGGGTATAGTAAGAATAAAATACAGCAATTGTATTATCTCCATTTTGCCTATGGGGTGATCTAAGGCACAGCAGGACACAGGCTCTTCCTCCCTTCCTGTTCCTCCCTGGAGCCCATCTCCTAGGTCCACACAGAGATATGCAGTAATCAGCAGTTTACCGTCCACAAGAATTGGCAGGAACTGGAGGACAACCATTTGCAAGGTCAAAAAAGAAGTTTGCAGCATAGCTAAGAATCAGACCTATGTCACCTGAGCCACAGTTCTGTGCCATTAGCAACCACTAGATTTCTTGTTCATAAATAAATGGCCACAAATTTTTTGAAATACAACTGCTAATTCAGGAATAAGCACTTATATCAACAGAGGTTTTAAAATGTAATATGTCGAATGAGTATTTTAAAGAAATGCACTGAGAAAAATAAGATGGTGTTCCATCTCATTCTACTATTCCAATTTCTACGTTGTGCTAACTGTTACATCTGGAGAAAAGGAATGAGGAAAAGTATGCATTTGCAATGTGCAAAACTGCCCCACCCTCCTCTCCATGCTCTGGAAAGAAAAAGAGATTTTATTTGTCATTTACACTACAAAAAAAACATAAGAGGACCTTATTATCATGACAGGGAGCTAACTAGATGAAGAAAAATTTGCATTTTCATAGGCTACCATATATTCTTTGAATGGCTTTGGCTTATTATCACATCAACATCTTAGACCTCTTCAGAAGATGAACTGGAATGAGCTGGTTTTGTAAGTGCAAAAGCTGTACTGTACTGAAACTGCACTGTGGCTAATTGGCTGCCCATGAGTGAACTTTTCTTTAGCCCTGGGAATAATACTTGATACTTAAAATAGGAATACAATTATCATTATTACTTTGATTCCAAAGGTTGTACAATTGTTGACCCTCAGACAAAGAGCTCTTCGCTGGTGGATTATATATTTAACTTATAATTTCCTGATAGTGCTAAGTGATAAGTAGCTTCATTTCCTGGCCCATGTTTTCTTTTAATAAGCAACTTATTTTTATCAAAATCCTAATTGGCATTTTGAGATTATCCAAGCTCTGGAGACATTCCACAAATCCAGCACTGCTAGGAAAAGCTGTATCATTCTTTACAAAAACTGATTACCCAAAAGTTTCAATTACCCCTCAGCCCCTCAGCTGCACATGGCTAACTGTGCACTTACATGCTAAGTGCAAATATCCAGTCATGAGTGCATGAATGACTGATAAATGTATAACCAACAGCACACTTACCTACCCAGTCCTTCTTTCTTCTACATGCTCTAA
Source organism: Gymnogyps californianus (assembly GCF_018139145.2). Classification (NCBI taxonomy): domain Eukaryota; kingdom Metazoa; phylum Chordata; class Aves; order Accipitriformes; family Cathartidae; genus Gymnogyps; species Gymnogyps californianus. Next base: position 22,050,502 of record NC_059500.1, read on the forward strand.
GTTGATATTTGCAAAGCAGCTTGAGAAAACATCTCAAGGATGGAAGGGGCAAAAAGCCAAATAATGAAGTCAAAATTTGTTTTATTCACTCCCTTATATTGGTCTTCCAGAGCAGTAATATATTTTGCTGAGAATAAGAAATCTGAAGTTCACTCTGTAAACAAGGAGAGACAGACAATTTGTTTAGAAGTCAAATTCTCCTTCTATATTTTCCATCTTCCAAATTCATCAATACCAATAAACTATATATTCTTAACGAGAAATTGCTTGTGACAAAACAGAGAGAATGAGAAACTGCATAGCCATTCCAACAGCGACAGCGTGAGTGCTTCTGTCATGAACACTGACATTAATGGCAACAAAGCAGAAGCTGTCTGCTCTGCACAATTAAAAAAAAAACAAGAAAGCAAGTGTATCGTAGCAAGGTGCCACCAAAGATAGTCCCAAGGAATATCCCAAGATATTTATGAACATAAATATCTGATGAGCACCAGGTCTATTTGGCGTTCCTATCCTTTCATTCTGCAGAGTGGAAAAACAAAACTGAAAGTAAACAAAGGTAACATCTCTTAGACTGACCATCCATGCAGGGGCAAAACTACACTTTTGTACATAATTAATTTATTTTTAAATTGCTGTAGCCAGAGTTCCAAATACAGCAATGAACACTGCACGAGTAGATCTTTGCCTCTGTATTAAGCTCCTGCTATGCCAGTGAGGAAGTATGAAGTTTCTGCATGAAACCCTTAGTTTCACAGTCAGGATCCCCCCACCAGGGCATTTTTATCACCAAATGTCTTATTAAAAGACATGTAAAAAATAATTAAATGCCTCTTCAGCCCAATGTATTCAGATTTGTGGTGAGTGCATTAAAACAAAAGAAACCTAGCAGTTCAGATGAGCTACTCCAAAAGATGGATCCTTAAATTATGCAAAACTGATGGGAGGAGGGCACCCAAATCCAGGCTGGTACTGCTGGTTCTGTTCCCAGCTGGCACTAAGAGGTGGAAGTTTCACAAACAAGCATTTTGCCAGAAAATTTAGCCAAGTACAGCTCACTGAACCTTTTCCAGCCTCAGAGTGCTATGATATGCTGAAAGACCATGATGTTCTGTTTAGTCATATTAGATTAACTAATTTGCCATACTCCCAGCTGATGTGCCAAGTCTCACGCTAAGCTTAAATACCTGTGAAGAGGAAGCTCCCATATAGCTCATGTGTTGGTTTGGTATTCAAACCATTCCTTCTTCCAAATACAGAGAAAACACAGAAAAGCGAGCTAGCTCAGATCGCAAGGAAACTACCTCTTTATTTTAAGCATGATCTCATGAAGCAGGTAGATTTTAGCTAATCTACTCTTAAAAGCCTCGTGATGATAATTCCATAACGTCATAACGCAACTGCATCTAGAACTGATATCCAACCTTAACCCCCATCAGAGCAAATCCACCAGTTTCTTCCTGCCCAGCTCTTAACTGATACTCAGAGTAGCTGATTGCTGTTATCTTTAGTAGCAACCTGCTGCATACTTGAAGCCTTTTCTCTTACCTCTTAGTTTTCTCTTCTCTGGTTTAAACTGTTTCTCTTGCATCATGTTTCATAAAATTATCATTTTTGGTTCTTGACTGTTCTCCTGAGCATTCTCTAATCTGTCTCCTTTTTAAGAGTGGTGCCAGTCACACAACTTCAGCTGAGGCTTCACAAACACCAAGCCCAAAAATCCTCCCTCAGTTTTTAAACGCCACTTTTGTTAGTACTACCCAAATCAGCATTTTTCTTTTCACAACTGCATGACATCAGTGTGTCTTTATGTACAGTCTACTATAAAAGCCTGATCCTTTCCTCCACTCTAACAAGGTATTACCCAATCTGTATCATACACGTGCATCATGAGCAGCAATTGCAGGAATGAGTATAAATTAGCCACTGAGGGATTGTCACTGCTTTGCCAGACAGTCCCATGGGGTTTTGTCTTTTTCTTTTTCCTCATTGCTACAATACCATTTCCAAGTTGAAAAAAAATAAAAAATAACCAACTCATCAATAGCAATGAACAAACATAGCTATGAGGCAGCTCAATACAACAAGGCAATGCAAGAGTCAGCAAGTCAAAGCCACAGCTGATTTCGTATAGTGCTGGCAATAGTCCTGCTTGGAGCAGAAGGTAGGACTGGTGACCTCCTAGAAGTCCCTTCCAACCTATGTTTTTATGGGTCCTTTATACAATGATTAAAGGCAATTAACAGTTTGGAGAATGTGATCTAAGCATACGCAATTCTTAACTACAAATTCACCAATACTTGGGAAGAGTAAAGCAATCTGCCATTTTAGCTAGCACATCTGATCTGCACTGAGAAATATTGTTCACAAATTCCCTATATTTATTGTAATGACTTTATTTTAAAAATTAAAAAATACAAGAATTTTTTTTAATTCTTCTTATCTAGATTTTCTTCTTGCACATTTCTGTCAAGCCCTATTTTTATTAAAATCAGGACTCAGTAAGAATAGGTAAACCAGCATTTTAGATGTTTCATTAAGTAATTTTTGATGTGCTAAGTATACAAAAGAGAAGATAGTTTACCAACATACACTTTTAAATCAGTAAGTCAAATACTGAGTATCTGTACACATTGATGAGAATCTTTTTAGTTGCTGAGTGGGAACCCAGCCTAATTTCTGAGGCCTGTAGCACAGGTTTCTACTTCTGAGCTATTATTCTAGAGCCTCTTCATAGTGCAGTGGAGAGGACTAGCTGTTATCACAACAAAACTTGTCTGACCCCTGTGCTTTGCACCAGGAGGTGCTGGTCCATTATGGTTCCAGTAAGAAAGACATTCAGCCTCTGTAAAGCTTCACTTAAAATGCCATTTATTAGAGCTAACACTATAAAGAAAGAATAAAGTAGATGATAATCTTACTTCCCTTTAGATGCTGAGAACCCCAAGTGGTGCAGCATCTCCAACCCACAAACAGCACGCTACGCAGACTGTGCAGACCCTGTCCATAAAAGAGATTCCCCCCACTTATTATAGGATTTTCTTACAAGGGAACAGCTCTATTCATCATTCCTACTGTCAGGCAGGAAGGATGTTCACACGAGAACTTCTTGCTGCACTGTTAGATACAGGCAAGGCCACACAGGTGGTGTAATAGCCAGTACGTACCCCGTGGGAGCTACCTGCAGGCTCCTCCGTTTCGGTGAGCTGGCTGTGTTCACCCTGAAGCCAGGGAATTTGTGCAGCAGAGCACAGCTGTGAAGGCCAGGCTGTACGTGCAGCACAGTGCACCTTCTCAGGTTAACAGTTATGTGGATCACCACCTCCTCAACGTACGATGGTCTTCTGGTCAGGTTCTCCACACCCTGTTAGACCTTTGCCGTACCATTAGATGAGTCAGGCCCTTGAAATACACTTTTTCCTCTCCAGTGAACATAAAGACAAATTAGACAAGTAGACAAGTAGGTCAGGTGGGAACTTCTACACTGTAGAAATCTGCAGTTTCGCAGATGACAGCTGAGCCCTTGCATTCTCATTGCTCCTTCAGTTTCTTGACTTTCAACAAACAAGTAACTGGGCTGAAGCAATTGGAAAAGAAAAACTGAACTGAATATCTCTTATTTAATTTAAACGATGTAAACAGACTACAATGGTGGTATGCATTAAGTTACCATGGTTGCAAGTCCAATACGAGATATTAAAATCATCACAGAAGTTCCAAAATATAGCGCAATTAAACAGAAACTGTAAAAAAAAGAAGCCCAAAACCTCCAACATTTGTTACCCACTAAGCTTAAGACATCAGCTGAAATAAAATTAGTTGATAACTTTACTTGTGGTCCAAGGCTGTTACAGGTAGCCATCAGGATCTTGATGGCCTTCTGTGATTTCAAAAGTTCCTAGAAAGACAAGCAGGTGCCTGGAATAAAAAATAAAACAACAGAGAAAACCTACTCAGTGCCACCACTTGGTGGCTTTTCCAACATAGCCAAAAAATGTATCTGCAAAAAACGTATTCTTATAATGACAGCAATACACTATATTTTTCAGCACAGATCAGATGTGATAGCTGAAACGACAGTTTCCTTCACTAGCCCCAGCTGGTTTTAATGCATTTGTAGTTAAGAATTTTTCCTTTGGCAGACCCTTCAGAGCCTGACCACAGCTGGAACTCTAGGCTCTCCTAACACTAACTTAGGCTTACCGTGAATCCTACCCCTATCCCTAGATGTGAGCTAAGCCTTGGCACGAGGTCTCAAGCCATGGCCAGGATAGAAAAGTTCTCAGGGGGCATCTACTTTTGCAGCCCACTTCTTCCTTTGGCAGACCCATTGCAGCCTCGCTCCAATTCAAACTCTAAGTGGTCTTTCTCCTAACACTCACCTGAAATTTTCTCAAAACTGCTGACTGTGAGTAGTCACTAGACAAAGGAAACATGGAAATGTTGGTGGGAAGGGACCTCTAGAGCTCATCTAGTCCTAAATCTAAATCTTTCCAATTTGTGGCTTTTGCCTGCATTTTGTAACTATACAGTCACTGTAATTTGGCACTTGACAGATTATTAGCAATATATGATCTTTTCCCCAGAGAAATGATTGATGCTTGGGACTCTCCTACAGTGGGCCACATAGTCTAAATCCTTTAATCCTAAATTAAGCACTTTTGCTTTGACCTCTGTAACAGTGTAGACCAGAACTAGTTATCTTTTCTTTAATCAATATTTCTTTTTTTCCCTGTTGTGAATTGAACGCAGCACAAAGACTGATCAGCACACGTTCCATGCAGGTCATAGAGCAAGAAGTATTGATCAAAAGAAAGACAGTTATTTCTCCTTTGTGTACATTGTACAATGAAAGCAAAAGTGGCCTGATTCACTTAAGGTAAGCAAACCCAGTGATATCCTGCCAGTGCTTTCACAAGGAGCTCCCCAAAACCTCATTCTTATATCTGTGATTATAGCACAGTGCATTTGCTTCCACAAAAAAAGAGAACCTATCATAACACAATCAAATATTTTTATTATTTAAGCAAGATTGTCTCCCTGCTTTTTGGAAGTGTATCCAAAGAGAAAAGCAATACCACAATAAATAGCCCTGAGCAGAATCGTTCATAAATGTGATCCTAACAAACATGATGAGTACATTACTGGATGGGCAGAGTTTCTCTGAAATGGGAGATGAAGAACTCTTACACAGATGTATATATACAGGATGACTATGCATTTTTCTAGAAGGAAGTGAAATCTTCTAGGACAGAGAAACTGATCCCTATTTCACCTTCACATTATTGCTGAATTGCAGTCAGAACTACCTCGACACCTTAGACCAAAGTAGCGCATGACTTATACAACGGTCACACAGATCAACATCCCTCCCAAACACATGCTAATGATACCTTACAGTCTACACCTCCCAAATCCACTACAGCATTTACAGTTTATAACTCCTCAGTAGAAGCACACCTCACTGGCCTCGTCAGGGAAATGAATATTCCACCGTACATGAAAGAACTATATTCCAAACTTTTGAAATATGCTGAAAGCTCCAATTACCAGTGGAGCTAGTCATTCTGGCTAATGTGATTTTGCAAACATACAGTCTCACAAAACCTGCATACAACATTGATATATGTATGCAAAAATTATAAGTTAAGTAGTTTTTCAACTAATTAACTTGGAGATCATATCTTTCTTCAGTTATTAAGGGGCAGAGAAAGCATGATGTAAAATACTGCATTACAACCTCAGGCAGCTCTTTAGCATTCTCACGGGATCATCCTATCTCAAACAGTTTTCTAGTTAAAGAAAACTAAATCAAATTTGTAATATTACTGAAAATAACAGAACACTCACCAACATGCATGTGTATATCACTCTTCAGTTAACTTAGTTTTACAGAAGCAAGAAAATGCTCAGATTACTACAATAATGTATACCCAAACTTACTTAAGGTAGGTGGATATTTATAATCCAATTAAAAAATATATTTCTTACCAAACATAATCAGAAAAAGCAAGCAGAAAAAAGTTGATGTGTTGGCTTACATTTAGATTCATTAACATTTCAAAACTATGATTAAAGTTTCTTGAAAGACAATGGGGAAGATGCATACAGTTCCCTTTTTTTGGAGCAACAGGAAATACTCTCAGACTTGTGATGCTCCGGTAACTTCCCCAAGTTTACACTGTCACCCATCGTGCCTCACAACAGTAAAAACACAGTAGTAGAACCACAGAGAAAAAGAAGGCTGAAAAGGACATTGTGGGTCTCCTCCTCACCACGCATCAAGGCAGGATCAGCTATCTGTGTCCATTTCAGAGAAATCTTCTTCAAGCAGTTCTTAAAAAGGCTCCTGATGATGATAGTAATATCAGCTCCCACAGCAATCTTCTGTAGTGCTCCATTATCCATACTGCCAGAAAGTGTTTCCTAATGGCTAACTTCAACCTTTTTTTTTTTGCATAACTTCTAAGCTCATTAGTTTTTGTCCTACTCGTCACCTTCTAAGCTCAGTATTTTTTGTCCTACTCATCACAGTCATGGAGAACAGATTACTCCCCTCCTCTCTACAACAAACCTTTATATATTTGAAAACTGCAATCTAATGCCATTCTTATAGTGTCCCTGCGTACAAAATTACATTTTCTTCTTTGTAGGTATATGAATTCTAACCAGAAATAAAGGACAGTTTCCATCACCTTGACGACTACATGCTGAAGTTGTCTCCATACTAACACCAACCTGGGTAACTATAAACTCTTTGTATTAGAAAATCTTAGGACTTCATATACATATTTCACAACAATTGACTTACCAAAATAAAGGTGAAAGTAGATTGAAGAGGTCATCTAATTCCCCCTTTCCCCAGGAGATCATACTTGGTTAAAATTTAATCAGTGTTCTTACTTATTATTTCTCTGTATAACACAGTGGGAGTTAATTAGTCCAACATAATTTCCATATAGCAGGCTTTACTTATGTTGACTACTATCAGAATCAGTACTGTTATCATTATCTAAAGTGCCACCCGGGTGGAAGTCTTCACAATTAACAAGTTCAACGGGTTCAACAAAATCCAAGTGCTAGGTTGCACATTCTTGAGTGCCATCTACCGGTACTTTAGCTATTCAGACATTATCTTAGAGCTAACTGAGCTGGTCCAAGGCCGACTGCACTGAACAAGTAATGTAAGTTGCTTTTCCTGTTAACTGAGTGATAGTGTTTATTTTCGTGTAATCACAGGCACTATCAGAGGGTCTTCTGGGCAATAAGTGTGTGAGTTGCCACAAATTGGAGACCACAGCCACACAAAAAAAATTGCATTTCTAATGTGTTCCTGTGTTAATTCTGATGAAATCAACAGAGAAAGATGCTTAGTTTCACAACACAACAATATGATTCCAGTTAATTTTAACACAGGTTTATTTCTATACTATAAAATTTACACTACTTTTTACCTTGTCAAGTTTTATAACATCTCAGAGGCCCTGAACAACAGTGTTTTATAGACATGCCTGCTTATACCTCTCTGCATGGGGCATAACAAACACAACTTAAAATTACCTTAGAACCATATTTTTTTACATAGGAAAAGCAAGTGCTCTAACTTTTAACAGCACATCCAATCAACACATAGCTCGTCAGCCCTCAGAACTCTGTTCCTTAACGCTCCTCTGTTCACTAGGAAGAACTGTAGTTAACAGGCTACCTTCCTCCTTTAAGCCTCCAGCCTGGGCAGCCCAGTATCCATTTACAGTTGGGTTAAGTGAAGGCAGCTTTTTGTACAAGACTGAAGAGAAGTGCAAACTCATCTTTGGACCCACATCAAGACGCTTAGTTAGCCACTTCGCTTCTGCACCCACTGGGTCAACAGGACCCTAAAAACATATAAACTGAAAAGAAAAATTCCAGTCTGTATTATAGGACACAATGATGGCAAAAAAATTGTTTAGTTTCCTATGGGTCTCAAAACAGAAGTGTTTTAACCTTGACCGTATAAGCCTGTAAAATTGTCCTCAGTTCTTCTCAGTAACATCAAAGAGAGTGCTGGCTCCTTTCCTAATCATTCTGCTACACTTAGCAGAGAGAAAAATCACCTGGGGTTTTATGCTGCAGATCACAAACATTACTATACCACAAACAAGGAACAAGAAATGCTATTTGACCAACCTGCAACTAAATCTGAATCTAAACTATTGATAATTAATTTCCCTAACAGCAATTAAGACATGATGCAACTCATTCATTACTTGACTTTAACAGATAAACCACCCCACGTGCCTCTCCCAGCACCCATCTCTGGCCCAGCATCACAGAGCCTGAAGCACTGTGGCTGCATCTGCACATGTGTTTTGGCTTGGGGCAGGGGTGCAGTTTCAAAGCAAATCCCCCACTGTCTCCAAAGGCCAGGCCAGACCACAAAGCAGTCTGGGTGCATACAAAGTACCTTCCTCTCAGAGGAAGCAAACCCGGAATTTCCACTTGATGTGCACACCAAATGTGCTCCAATCCCTTGTTAGGCGCTTGAAGGTTTCTGGCACTTCACCCTTCTCCTAAGCAGCACCAGTCAGTGTGTGCTGCATTTCCCCTGAGAAATCACCCAGGTATAGGCCTACAAGGTTTTCTGTGGAGACATCAGGTGCACACCAACAACCAGGAAGGGTCACAGACGTAAAAGACCTGGGATGACATGTTCAAAAAAACCTTGTCTGCACAAAGCTGATGGTGGCCAAGTGTGACCAAGGAGGTAACACGTGAAGAAGGGAAGTCTCACCAGCTACAAAGATATCTATGGCTGGTGGAGAAAAGGGGGAAGATGACTCAGAGAAAAACTGGGAATCCATCCCCTTTCCATTACACTTACTACCCTGGCAAATGGCATTCACAGGTAACCACTTTTCCTCCACTCCATTTGACACATTCCTAGATGCTCAACATGCCTCTCCACTGCATCCGTGAAGAGACAGATGACATCCTGTAAAAGTGTTGCTCAGGAACACAAACCATTGGCAGAGGGCTGAGCATGCAGTTGTTGAAGGCGTTGCTCCTTGCTGTTTCAGTATGATGGAAAAGCGAGCTCATCTGCATCCTCACAGATGTAGCACAGAGAATGGCAGGCACTCCCAGGGCAGAGGATTTGGGGAATCTGGTCCGTAATGCAGTGCCTGTCTCCTCACAGTCAGCCAGCCACAGGCACTTCCAGGCAGGATGTGGTAAAGATGGTGAAATGGGACACGGGCTCCTTTGCAGTGTCAACAGCACAGGCACAGCATAACCCACAATGCAGAGAGGCACACAGGCACACTTACTCTCCCTGCTTTGGTGTGCAAGGTTTTATATGGATAATTGTATCAAGGGCTATGACATGGCACCATCTGTGTGAGACAGGACAGTACAGCATTCCTTAAACTAGCCCACTTAAGGGAACAGCAGGCAATCAATCAAAAATATATGGGGTAAGTTTCATTTGGACAACCTCAAACCACATGTGAAATGGTGATAGATGATCAAGGGAAACAGACTAAATCTGATTGAAAGTAAAATGCCCAAATCACATTCAGAGTGGATATAAGGTCTCCAGCATCACCTGCTTCAACCTATTGACTCACTCCTATTGCTTGCTAAGGTCAGCACAGCTAATGAAATCAGAGTAACCTCTCTGACTGCCCAAGAAAGTAAAAGACAGACAGACCCCCTGTGGAGAGACCTGTAGCATGTGCTTGGCACAGACCTGTCTGGCCAGGTTTCACCTTTGAGGCAAAGATGGATTGATTAAAAAACATTCACAAGGAAAAGCCCACTGTGCATACCCTAGCTGACAAAGCCCTTGTGGGAAGACAGTTGCATCAGATGCAGATACTACTTCAGCTTTGGTGTCATCAGAGCACCCTCCAAACAGCAGATTTTAAGCAGACTGGTTCTACCTGCCTATGAGGTAGTCTTATGCAAGGCACACTACGGGAAGGGTGAAGGAGAAAGTAGTTGCCTTATGCTGCTGCACTAGAACAGCTCCCTAACAACCAGTCTTACAAAATCTGCAATGTAAGGGAATTTAACACTCGATCAGCCCAATGGAGGGAAAAGGCTGTCAACTGACATAACTGTAAATGAATTAAATTAAGAGTTCTTAAAAGATGGACAACTAATTTATACACCATTTGCAAGACACATCTTAAAAATTTACAGTATAAATAACCTTCAAACCTGTCATAAAAGCTAAACTTATCTCAACTAAGACTATTATCACATCTCTTCTTCCCCACCTGACAGTGAGAACTTTACCCCATGATTAGAAGCCATGTCAAGTGATAGCAGTGTAGATAAAAAACCAGGTAGGTCCCCCTTGCTACATCATCAACAAAGGTACCTCACTTTTATAGTGTACATAAGGCCCTGAGCATTTGCTGTTATTTGATTTTGGGATCAAGAAAACTACTGAGAGACCTACATGTAAGGTGTCCTTAGTTTTCTTTTTCTTTTGAGGCTGGTAGTTAAAAGTATTCCAACCTCATTCAGACTTTCCCTCCCAGTAATACTCTGCCAAGAAATCCAGCTGTGGGCCTTAAAAATTAAAGGACTTGCCATTATTGTACCTATGAGGTAAATGAATCATTTAATCTGTGATATAATTTAACACTCAGTGCATTCTTCATTTAGCACTTCCATGTTACAGCTTTCAGTACGAGCTTCCTCATTTTGTTACATGCTGTTCAGTACACAAAAATAAAACACTTTACTCAGTGCCTTGTCTTAAATTTTTCATTCAGTTTCTGCTTTTCTCTTTCACAGCTATACACCTGAGTCAAAGCTTCCCACCAACACACCCCCAAAAATTCTGACCCAGCATTATGATTCCACTTGGTTTTGCAAATAAATCTGGTTTAATTACAGATTAAGTTATGATCTAAAGTGCAACACCTTTAAATGCTGGGCTGTTCAAAAAGAGCTACATTTTGCAGCATCAGTTCATCTGCAACAGAATGTAAATCTCAAAATCAAGACAAGTACTTAAAGTTCTTGACTTCAAAGAACTCAGAGATGATTAAATAGCAGCCCTCAAACCAACCACTTGAATTCAAAATTGCTCTAACTTCAGCAGTTTTGTGAGTGTAGTGGTTGCAGTATAGAGACTTCACTGCATGTTAGTATTCAGTGTACTCTCCATGTCTGAAATAAAACAAAGCCTCTTATTAGCCACAACCAGGTCCAGAACCCCTGGTAGGTTCTATGTCTCATATGCAAAAATGAATGTACAACTCAGGAACACAGGTGGAAAACAAAACACTACTGTACACATTTCTGCATTGCCGAATTAACAGCTACTACATAAGAACATATTTAATATTTACACACTAAAATACTTATTTTCCCAAATAATTGAGTAACCAAAGCGTAAATAGTTAATAAGATAGAAGTGCGCATTTGCCACAGAATGTGAGGAATTTCTAGACAGATAAATGCTAAGATGGTTCTCCAATGCCCTGTACCCTTGTTCCAGGCGCTGGTGTACACAGGGAGAAGCACAAATTACCAAACCACAGCAGTAACAAGTGAGCTTCATTGTGTGCAGAAACACATCTTACGAAAGAGAGGCTCATCATATTATAGTGGAGTAGTCAAGTGACATTCACAAAAACTTTTAAAGATTCAAATACATTAATGCAAGAAGCTCTCCATATAGGATAAAGACACAGAGCCTGATCCTGACCTCTGACAACTTCTAAACACATTAATGCTTCTAAGTCATCAGAGCCACTCCCTATTTACATTAGATGAGATTAGAGCCAATCACAGTGTAATACAAAAATATACTTGTGCTGTATTTTTTCAACTCAAGGCCAAAAGTTTCATTCTTGCTTCAGTATTTGCTTTAGTTCTGACTAACAAAAGCCAGACTCTTAGACATGATTTATTAGTTTCCAACTGAAGAAATACAGAAAAAGAGAAGTGGTAAATTGTCAAAGACGGACTTTAAAAAGGAGCACACTTTCAGTTGGTTAGGCACCTACCTGCTTTTCATTGCTTTGGAAATCTCCTCTTTTGGAAGTTTGATTATGGGAGTAACATTGTCACAGTAAAAAAAACAAACAAAAAAAAAACCAGTAATAGCTGAGCCCAAGTTCTACAATGTAGTGAGAAATCAACCTTTACTTGACCCAAATGACAATGGATTGCCTAGTGTTTATGAACAAAGCTAAGCCTTCATTAAGGAAAAGCAGAGCATTGAGCACTGCTGACTGAAGTCTGCAAGACTCAATGTATGGATTCAGGAATCCATTCACCTACGTTTCCTCATGGGACTAGCTCTCATCCTTCTCTTGTACAAGAGTGTAGATTGCACGCAGCTCTGTTACACAAGCGGTGTAGGAAAGACAGGATTAGCCGTGATGGCTGGTTAAATGTTCAGTTTACAAAGGATTTAAAAAATAACAGCAAGAAAAAATACTCTTTCTTTTCAAAACTTGGACAATGTAAAAGAAAAAGCTTTGAACTGTTGCAACGAACATGTGTTTCCTTAAGAGGTCAGTTTGGTCTGGGTCAGAATTCAAAGTCCAGGGGTTGGAAACTTGGTGCTCAGCCTGAGCACCTCTCACTGATTCCCACTGGGAGAACTCAGGATTGCCAAGCTTGCCTGACCTGAGCTGGTACTGCAATAGGCAGACTTACCTGCCCAAAACGCAGTTTTTTGGGTCCTGAAAGCAGAACAGCTATGAAAGCATGGTGCTGCACCCATGCAAATTTGCTTGGCTGTGATTTAGGATTTATTAACTTGGACACAGCTTTAGGCTAACATGACTGGTCTATTTCTGATTCCACAAGTGTGGTCAGGGCAGCTCTGCCTTTCATCCTACATGGATATGTTATAAGATTCTTAATCTGTAAAAATAAAGATCTTATTGAATGGTTATCCTCCTAACAATCCTGTGAGGACAGATTTCTGCAATGCCCCAAATAAATGCTGTGTATTATTCATAAAGACACTTGTTGGTTCTGGATGTTTAAAACTGGAGCCAAATTCTGAATGGTACTCACTATCTTTTTGCTTCTCTCATCATTCTTTTGGATCCTACTACTTTGCCTGTACTACGGTCCAATGAGGCAATAGCAGTTTCTGAAATGAGGCTTTGATAAATCATAGAGCAGTGTCAAAATAAAACAGGAAGAAACCCACCTAGCAGAGATTAATTCAGAAGGCTTGCCATAGTTCTGAAATTCAACGAAACTGATTATACAACCAGCTTGGGCTAAGAACATAGGATAGAGAGGAGATGTTCAAAGCTTATATCTGGAGCACACTGAACTGTTGGAGCTCTATGGAAAGGACCATACTATCGATTTGAAAGATTAGGGAGAAAGATTAGTGAATGAACAACCTGTGCATTTGGAAAACGTGCATTTGGAAAAAAAAGATACGTTTAGCCTCCGTATATGCAGGGGTAAGTTTGACACTTTTAAGACAGAGCAAACTGTCATTTTAAGAACCACATCACACATTCACTGCTTTTTAAACCTGGAACAGCCCAATCGTGTATGCATTCACAGTCCCGGTAAAGAGTGCAGAGTAGATTAGTCACTGGTGCAAGGCTATCAGAGTGCTTAGCTTTAAGAAAGCTTTTTTAGTTGGTAATGTGTCAGAGATATCCAGATCTTCATAGATAGTGCTTTAGACATTCAAGTGTAATTCCACACAAAATACCAAAAATGATAAAGTGGAGTTTTCTGGTCCACTCAGCACATGTGCATTATCAACCAGACAACTCTCAATTATTCAGTAACTCATTGATGCATACAAGTAACCCTGCCTTGTGCCCACAGACCAGTCTGTGGCACAATGTCAGCATCAGGGATATAAGTAGAGCACATAGTTCTCAGATCACCCCCACTTCACCTTCTGCTCTTCCAAGCTGTCCCTGCTGTCTCCAGGCTACAGTTTACAAGTTTTCTAAACTTACAAACATACTACGTATGCTCTTACAGCTTAATTTACAGAATTGTTATATAATCCGTATTTTCACTTCATCTGGGTTTTCTCAACCCTTCTCTCCTCCAAATACTCTGACAAAATGGAAAGAAACCATACAATAGTTGCACGACTGTATTTTACTTTTGCATTAAATGTGTCCCTGATTCAGTACTTCTCTGAAAGAACCAGTATGATGTTGTAACAAGATTTCTGTCTATAATGCATTTTCTGCCTTACACTCACTGGAAATTCCACAGAAAGGTGTGGGAGATGAGAGCTCGCAGATGTCCCTACAAGGCCACTCTATCTTCCCTGAAAGATGATGGCAGCTGTGAGAGGTTCCCCATGACTGGAAAAAGACAAATATTCCACCCATTTTCAGAAAAAGGGAAGAAGAGAGATCTGGGGAGCTACTGGCCAGTCAACCTAAAGTCAGTCCCTCAGAAGAACGGAAAGTATTACCTTCCCTGGTAGGACTATGAAGCCATTTCCAGGTAGATGAAAGGCACAGACGTGACAGGGAATAGCCAGCCTATATTTACGAGGAGCAAATCATGCTTGACCATCCTGATGGTCTTCTGTGATGAGAAGACCAGTTCTGTCGACAAAGGGAGAACAGTGGCTATCAATGGCATCCTGAGGTTTTGGCGCCGTCTCCCATCATTCCTTAAAAGATAATGAGGATGGGTGGATTGTAACTTAACTAAGTAAAAGACAGGCTGGATGTTGGTGTCAAAGGGCAGTAGTGAAGGATTCAAAGCCTACCTCTTTACCAGTTAATCTAATTTAGTGTTACTCTAACGTAAGGTCCAACAGCTACAAGAAGTGTTTCTCAGGAATTAATACTGGGGCCAATTCCACTTAACATCTTCATCAGTGACCTGGGCAACGGGAGGGGGTGAACCCTAAGTGTCTGGATGACTCTACATGGGACACAATGGTTAATAAGTTGAAGGGCAGGGTTGCCATTAACAGAGACTTCAACAAGTTGGAGAAATGAGCTGACAGGAATACACAAAGTTCAACAAGGATAAATACAAAGCCCTTCACCTGGGATAAAAGAGCTCCATGCTTCACTACAGGCTGAGCACGACTGGGGAGAAGCTTTGCAGAGAAAAACCTTGGGGTCCTGGCAAACACGAAGTTAAACATGCATCAGCAGCATGCCCTTGCAGCAACGAAGGTCCACTGCATAATGTACTGCATTAACAAGAGTGTAGCCAGCAAAGAGGTTACTCCTTTCTCTGTCGCACTCATGAGGCCAGATCTGGAGTTCTGTGCCCAGCTAAGGGGCCCTCGGTGCAAGAGATAGCAAAAAGCTTGAGAGAGTCCAGCAGGTCACTAATGTAAGTAAGTCAGGGGCTGGAGCACATCGTGTGTGAGGAGAGGCTGAAAAAACTGAGTTTCTCTAGCCTGGAAGAGAGAAAGCTAAAAGAGGATCTAATTGGTCTCTCCTACTACCTACACGGGGGTGACAGGGAAAGAGAGCCAGACTCTTCTCAGAGGGTCGCACTAAAAGAAAACCAGGCAATGGCCACAAGTTGCAAGAAACGATATTCCAGATGGAAATAAGGAAAAATTCTTCTCTGTAACAGTGGTTAGGCACTGGAACAGGTGATCCAGAGAGGTTTTGGGGTCTTCATCCTCGGGGATTTTCTAAACTCAACTAAACAATGCTCCAAGCAACCTAGACTAAGTTTGACCTGGCTCTGAACAGAAGGTTAGGCTACATGATTTCCAGAGGTCTCCTCCTACCTAAATTTTTCTATGATTCTGTGAACACGACAGATCATCTCAGGAAGAGAAACACAAACACAACTGTATAGTGCCCTTGAAAATTAGATTTAAAATCACAAAATGAGATTCTAATTAGAAAATTAGCAGATTAGAAGGTTAGACAATTAGAAGATTAGAAAATTTCTCCCTGCTCTGTCATGGAGTTTCTACAGGGTAGTTGCATGTACACAAGCCATTTATTGCCCGGTTGATCATTTCTTGTAAACTTCAAATTTTCTAGAGGTGTCTTTCTTTGAGGTTTGATTTAAAGAAGAACCAAGTACTCCAGCCTGCAACTAAAGGCAATATTTAATTGCAGTTTACATATAGTAAGTGCTACATAATGCTAAATACTCTGAAAAACCATGTTGGGTGTCTCAGTTACTGAAGACCACCAAGTCCCAACTGCCTTTGTGCCTCAGTTTTATAAGATGGGGATGATAATATCCCCTCAATTTCCAGGAATTTTGAGAAGTTTTACTGATGCTTAGGATGCACTCAAGTACTATAAAGATGTGCATTATCTGTCTTCAAACCAGCATTTGAATATTATTCAATAATTAATTAAAGCATACACTTTGCAAAAAAAAAAAGAGAGAACAATACTGAAGAGCTGCTCAAGAAGCATGCACCATCCATCCTGTTCACCTGATAAAGGGCTGAGGAAAGAAAGGAAAACAGGACAGGAGGTTAGCCTATAGTTAGATACTCCATCTTAACACAAGACCATGGGAAAAATGGAGAAGCAATAAAATGTGTAAAGGCAACCTTGATCCAGCTAAGTTTTGAGCACCTGACTTTGCAACATCAAAAATGTTCTTTTGGTGCAGTAAGAAACAAAAATTTAGAACCAACTGGCAAGAAACAACTAATTAGACCATGGCAGTCTAGCCAGTGGGATCATGTTTCTCAATGAGATTCATTTCACGTGCAGTAGATGCCAACAGACTCCTCAAGGTTCATATATGAGAATTAGCATTTTTGATAGTTAGACTATTTCATCTAGGTTCATGTTTATCATGCCCAACCTTCATATCAGATCTTATAATACCTTTCCAGTTCACATTTTTGATTGCATTGAATCTAACAAATGCAGGTTGCACTCACCTTGAGGAAAGATAGGGCCAAATGCCAACACTATGGTACATATAAGGAAAGATAAAAAGTAAATTTCATTTCCTGTCAACATGTTTTTCTCTGGGCCCTTTGATCTTACCTTGTGCTGAATACTGATAACACCCTGCATTCTATTATGTAATTATATCTATGTTGTCCTCATTGATTGAGCATGACCATTACAGACCACTGTGCAAGACTGAACCACTCTATCTCTACCTCAGTTCTGCACTGAACCTGTTGGTCAAACAGAGCTAGCTGACACAGAAGCTTCTTTTTCTTTGGATAGGTAACAGGTGCTTTAAAATTGTGACACAAAAGACTAAGTTTGCCTGAACTTAAAATCAGAAATCAAGACAAGAAACCTCACAGAAGAGTCCAAATTTGGACAGTCTAAAGAACAGTTTTTCTCTCCATCAATGTTCCTGCTGCTGTGGGGAACATTTATTCTCTGTGTCAGAGAAAAATGAAAAAAATAAGAGAGCAGGTTTTTTTAGAAGTCAAGGTAAAAGGTTTGACATCACATAAAGATGCTCTACAGTTCATTGCATTGGCTAATATGTGACAAACAAACCTTCTGCAGTGCACATCTCAAAGACAAAAGGTCCCTAACTAAGGCCATTTGAGATTCAGAGATACCAAGGTATTAACAAACATCTTGTAAAAATGTTAATTGATCCAAGCTTTCTGAGACCTGAAAATATACAATAACATAATATAATGCAATAAATTCCAGATAAGTACTTTTAATCTTAAGCAAATTATTTTCCCTGCCTCTGAGTAGTAACTGTAACTTCAAACTCCAGTAGGCCCTCTGTGGGGATGGATAACATACTCCAAGGAAGGCAGTGCTCTAAAACAAGTGTGAGAAAAAAAACATACAAGCAACTTCAAATACACAAGAGGTGTGAATGACCTCCTGTTTACATGTCACTTACTTTTCAGTGCTTTCTCATCCTGCCATCCTGAATAAATTCAGAGAAAACTTTCCCTGCCAGTTCACAGCTCCACACTTAAGCGAGCTCTGGGGCCAGCAGAGATTTTCCTTATATCTAGGAGGAAGAGAAGAAGATATTCAGTAACATAATCTTGCCAGCAAAAACAGAGTTTCAACACAGATTAGATCGAATTGTGCCTTGTAGGCACAGCTCGGCATGAGGGCTGGTCCAGTGACATGTGGTCCCGGTCACAGCACTCAGGGCCCCATGCCCTGGAGAAGCACATTACCAAAAAGCACACACTATCGCATACCCACTCCCTGCACAAACGATGCAAAGGAAGGCCTTTTTCAGCCATGCCTGCTCCTCTGTCTGCCCCCACAATTGTAAGGTATGTCTCTTTTCCAACCAAATCTTCTTATCACTCAGTTTGGTGAATTGGTAGCATGATATATCACTCCAGCATCTCATAAAGAGGGTTTCCCTCAGGCCTGCAGAACGTTCATTCTCCTCAGATAGTGTCCAGCCTCCGAGAGTGTTTGCTTTCCTATTCGTAACCATTACCACCTTTACTACACTATATTTTACTAGTTGTGCATGGAGAAGTTAAAAAGGACTCCCACATACTATCCTGAGACATGAGTTTTTATTATAAACCTAATAAAAAGCTGTCAGCGTCAGGAGCAACAGATGTAATCCTGCTCTCTTCACAATCCTCTAAGTAAGGGAACGACTATGGAATTCATGGATTTAAGAGTATGAGGTACAAAAACCCCCATAGATCAACATATTCTTCAATATGCTGCTTTCCTTCTCAGCCCCATATGCACAAATCAGAGCATCTCTGATTAAAGAGGCTGATTAAGAGCACCACTGATTAAGAAGCCTCCAAGCTGCAGTGAGCCCTTCATACACTCTTTCAGCTGCCTCTTTCCTCAGTACATTTTATCTGAAGGTTGGACCTGATTCCTAACTCAATTTCCAGTCTTGGGACTTGTTAAGCCTTTCTCAGCAAGGCTGAAAAAATTGTCATCATAGCCTTGGAGATTTCCAAACCTCTAGTGACCCAGACCCTGAGCAACCTGATCCAGCTTTGAGATGAGTCCCACTTTAAGAAGGAGGCTGGACTACATAACCTTGCAAGATCTCTTCCACCCTAAATTAATCCTATGATTTTATACTTCTATCTTTAGCAGATGCATCTTCTCATCTTTCCTTTATTACAGATGGTAAAATTTCCATTTTATTCAAGATCACCAGCTAGGAAGGAAACATCCACTTCTTTCATTCCAAACACAAATTGGAAATATCTACTGAGTCTGGTTGCCCTATTTAAAAAAAAAAGAAAAAAACTTTTGTAATTTTACTATCTGCATCTAACAATGACCTATATCTGACCTGGAATTTGGCTGGAATAGTTTTAAGGAAATAAAACAACCCTATCATTTTTAGGAACTTTGAAGAAGTTTCTGGCTATTTGAGGTATCACCTATGTTGAAATCAAACATAATGAAAGTCATTCTTCCTATATATTACAAATAGATGTGTAAGGACCCATTTGTTGTTCTCAGGTGAATCTGATGATACATAAGAGCTACCCATGCACACTTCATTCTTAATTACATGTAATAGTATCTTTGATACAGGCAGCAATGCCCTCTTTTTTTTGTTTATTCATCCTAATTCAACATAGTTGAACTAATGCTTTTAAATGTCCCATCAATAAGAGCCAGCTAACCATCTTTCAGTAAAATCAACCACAACGTATTTCCTTAAAAAGCAGCATCACTAGCTTTACAACTTTATTCATCATACACTTTTTCCTTATATTTCATATATAAATACATCCACAAAACAGTTTTAAATATTATGATATGATACCACAACTGCCCAGTTATCCCCATTGACTTTCAGGGTTGGTTCAAAGCCCACTTTAATCACGCAGGGACTGAATTCCTTACTACTATGGTGGAGGTTATCAGAGCACACAAACTGTCCTTCATATGTCACAGAGGTCCTCATACTCCTACAAAACAAGATTTCTTGCTGCAAAAAGACATAAAACACTATTTACCTACAGTGGTTTCTAGATCTTCCCTCTTCTTTCTCTGTTGGTCTTTGCTGATGGCCAGGCCAAATTTTCGAGATCATCTGCTTGTTTCTCCCTTTTAGTCCCATCCCATACAATCTTCCAGCACCTCTGGAATACTACTTGATGTCTCACACAAGCTGCATCTAAAGCAATCCTTCCTGCCAACGTCAGAAGGTTATCTCTTCTTTTGAGGAGATTTTTTTTTTTTTTTTCCCCATTTCTGGAAGGCAACAGTTTTCCCTGGTTTCTTTCTCTGCTTTGCAGAATAGCCTGTCCTGTCTTCTTAGTATGGAGTTCCTCAGGAGAACTGTCTTTGACCAGTTCTGGAAACCCTTTTTGTTTCATTGAGATCTGTCAAATTTAATATGGTTAGTAGCTTTTAGTTAATTATTGAGCCGACACTTTACACTCCTACCATCCTGTTGATTTCAGTGATGCAATTACCTCATTTTAAAAAGGACACTCAGTGGAGCTGTGCAGAGCGGACAGAGGCACTCAGAATAAAACTTCAGCAACAGAAGTGCTTCACAGAATAGAAAAACATTAATTGGAAGAAAAAAAATGTGCCCTTTCTTCAGAAGTCAACTGGTAGAATGTGACTTTAATATTAAAATGCAGTAGACTCTCATATGCTCTGTTAATTTCAAATTAAACTTGAACAGTATGATAACACTTTTACTGCAACAACTTTAGAATATATTTCAGGTTATTGAACTAAATTCTAATGATCAAGCAGCTCTGCTTCAAATACTGTAACAACAAGAGTTTAAATATGACAAATAAAATGAAGAAATTCTAAAAATTTAAAGGTAAACTCAAATATTAAAACAGCCAGCAAACAGCCTGCAAACTGACATAGCTTGAAACAAAGATTGAAAATATTGCAGTGAATATTCCTATCTTTGACTATAGTCAAAGTAAAAGGGAAGGAGTTACTTTCTTACCTTTTAAATGTAGAAGGATCTAAAAGATCATGTATTTACTTGTTTTAAGTAGAATAGTAAAAGACCATCTGTCCTGGTTTTGGCTGGGACAGAGTTAACTCTCTTCTTAGTAGCTGGTACAGTGCTGTGTTTTGGATTTAGTGTGAGAATAATGTTGATAACACACTGATGTTTTAGCTGTTGCTAAGTAGCGCTTATCTTCAGCCAAGGACTTTTCAGTTTCCCGTGCTCTGCCAGCAAGCAGGTGTGCAAGAAGCTGGGAGGGAGCAGACCCGGGGCAGCTGACCCGAACTAGCCAAAGGGGTATTCCATACCATGGAACATCATGCCCAGTATATAAACAGGGGGCGGTTGGCCGGGAGGTGCGGATCGCAGCTCAGGAACTAACTGGGCATTGGTCAGTGGGTGGTGAACAATTGCATTGTGCATCACTGGTGTTTTTTTCTCCCCCCCCCCCCCCCTTCCTTTTTTTGTTATATTCCTTTTCATTACTGTTATTATTACTATATTTCAATATTACTATTGTTAGTATTATATTTTACTTTAGTTATTAAACTGTTCTTATCTCAATCCATGAGTTTTACTTTTTTTTCCTTTCTTCCTCCCCACCCCACTGGGAGGGGAGAGGGGGAAGCGGCTGTGTGGTGCTGAGTTGCTGGCTGGGGTTAAACCACGACACCATCTTTTCTACTTTAGAAATACAAGCAATGTCAATTTATATTAAGTACTGTTCATAGTGTTATACAAAGAATCAAATCCCATGACTGCAAGCTTTCTCAGTCATTAACTGAGAAAGCAAAGGTGTTGAATTTAAGAGTCATCTTCCAACATGTCAAGTTAATTTTTTCAGACAAATAATATTTTCATGAAGACTAATGCAATCTCCTTTCCTTTCAATGTCTTGAGTCTCTGCGATGTTACAGTACGCTTAAGCTTGATACTGCTTTTACTCTTGGACCAGCAGAGCGAGACCTAACAGTATTCCAGGTGAGAGAAAATCATAAACAAAGGTGTAAGGAAAAAGGACTTAGTCAGCACCTCTGCAGCCTTTCTTCAAAAGCTCCATCTTCCCACATCGACTACATTCTCGTTCCCTGAACAAACACTACCCAATCCTTGCATCCTCAGCCTGATGGCGCATCACTGAGGATGCAGAGAGCTGGGGCCAGAGTTGGGGTCCTCCCGCCATGAACAGAAAAGAGACCAGGTCAGGCAGCCTGAGAACAGGCCATGAATTAAACACTAGCAGCTTCTGAAAGAGGAATTGTGGTCTCTTGCGTCACGCAGGTATTCAACAACATATTCCTTGACATCTGGAGTACAAAACCAGCAGCAGACATCAACTGTTAAGGCAGCACAGGCTGGTCTTCCTCTTCTCTTGCAGCACAGATCAAGCAGACATCAGGACCATGCCTGGTCCAGGCAATCTACAGCCATAGGCAACTGCCTATCTTAACTGTAGCTAAAGCCAGTTCTGTACAATCTCCAAATTTAGTAGCTTTCTCTCCACTTCCAAAATAAGACAAAAGGAAATATAACAGGTGTGAAAAAAACAGACATAAGACCTTAAGTTCACATATAAAAAACAAACTAGGAGACAAACTAGGAAAAAACTGGTTCAAGTGACCTTCATATATCATACTGTTGGTTTTCTTCTTATCAGTAGATACTCTTTCCAGCAGACTGTGTGAGATTGTTTAGCACATTAATGGATTGCTGCTTTATAAACCAGGAAGCAAGTTAGTTTTAATAGGCTAAACAATTAACCTTGAAGAACATTTCATGCTTCCAAGCCTAGACAAATTAATATCTGTTCTTGCTTTGGATGAAAACATATATACAATGTCATTCTTCTGACATAAAGCTTACCCCCAAATCAAAGATTCAAACTCTTGCTGTTGTACTTTACTGTATCTGAAAGCAGAAGTTAAATACATATAAATCCAGGAAATTATACACATATGAAGCCTTCTAGGTATAAGAAATTTAGTCTGAATGAAGTTCCGGTCCTGAAGGACAGAAAATTGTTACAGCTGACACCAGTTGGCACTTCCTATTTTTTAAGGTGCTATTCTATTCATAGCTGAATTCTGGCCTCTGTTTTGAAAACTTCCTTTAGAGGAATCCGAGCTTCTCACTCTGTGTGGAAATGAACTCTACACAGGTTTTTTTGTCATGGTGGAGAGGTTTGGATCTGAGTTTCCTAATTACCAGAAATGGGTCTGTGTGGTGACATTTGGATAGGATTGCATTCAAATTTCAAACTTCCTAAAATTTTTATTTTATTATTGTGGTTAAAAGAAGTCCATATTATACCTCCATAACTGTGGCATGTGGAACAGAAGACAGAATGTTGTACAGATTTTACTTTTTATCATAAGCAAAACTCCGTATGCACTAAAATGTCTTATTCCTAAATTTACCTTCCAGCTTCCAGAAGTTAAAATTTCCAGACTTTTTTTGTCCTCTTCTGACCTGTTAAAAATAGCTCTCTGTCATCCTGAGATCATCAATCTTGCAGACACCATGACTGTTTCATGACAACAGCTTTTAGTACATATTACATTATTCTCACAGTAATAAATTTTGTATAAATAATTAATTCATTTCATTTAGGTTGTCTTCTACTATACATAGGCCCCAGTTTTCTGAGAGCTATTTAGGGTAAGAGTTAAACCCAACCTCATGACATCTATGTTATGAATTCAGAATGCAAGACCATTTAAAAATAAATATTCCAGAAGCATTTTACACATGGGGCCTTGGCTATAAAAGCTTGACAAAACAAACTAGGGAACAAGTTCTCTTTCCTACAATTGCTTACTCATACTTTACTCAGTTCTTTCTCCTTCTTCATGAGTCGTATTCCCTCACACTGTAGAAACAAATGCAGGCCTTCTGGTGCTGACTTAACATGTTGTTGTCATTCTCTTTTTGGGAAGAAGTCTATGATCTAAAAAACAAATAAATGTAAGATTTTAAAATAAAACACATGGCTTCTTCTTGACTTTCTTCCCAGTGGATTCTCCAGTGAATCTCCAATCTATGCTTGCTTTTAAACTCTGTTGACAGAAGTATTTTGTAGTTAAACACATCCCTTCATTCTTTATCTTAAATGAAGTTCCAAATCAACTATAACCAAGGATGAAGCTTCAGGCCTGAAAAACTCCTCATGCATCCCAGATCTTGGTTTTGCTTTGAACTCTTAAATCAGCTTCTGTGAAAAGTTTGGGTCCAACCACAATTTCTAGACATTTGCAAATATGCGAACATACATAAATACAGAGTAAACTCACTGTCATCCTAGACTAGAAAGGAAAGATGAATATTCTTAATCTTTCTCCTCATAAGGAAGTTTGAAAAAGCTAATTTTCAGGAAATTTCATGTGAAAACATAATGCACTGTAAACTGATTCCTAGGATGAGCCCTTCTCTCCCTATTGACTACAGTGAGAGTCTGGGGAAACCAAGCTCTTTCGGATTTCCAGAGTTCAGAGCACAGCCTGCAGCATGGGAAGGAATACAAATCCTCAAAAGCAAATTCCTCTTGAGCTAGGAAAGAGAATCTGTTACGCAGTGGGAAGCCAGTGCTAGTGCACAAGAGCCCACCTGCCTCTCTGAACCTGTTCCTGATGTTGCTGATGTCCTCCAAGAATCATCAGACCAGTGTATAAATACAGGTTTGATCAGGATTCGGATGGAGATAGGCTGAGGATACTGAGATTGGATTTTCCTTGAGCAGAGGATGTTTATAACCCAGGTGCATGCGTTTCACAGATCCTCTCCTTGCCTGCAGCTCAGAGAACAGGAATCTGTTACAGCCCTGTCAAAATGATGTTTGCTCAAGCAAAAGCAGCTCATTTTAGCTTTGAATATTTTCCAGTTCACTTCCCAATGCATTAATCAAGATGGTGGCCGTCACAGCTGCAGCATCTCCAATTTCAACTCGCAGCATCAACAAGAGGGACCCCTTTGCCAAGGGAGCCCTCTTGATGTGTCCTCTTCTAGACTCATCCAGCCCCCAAAATCTTCACTGAGGGAAGTGCAAACTGCCACTGCTTTTGTTCTAACATGGCTATAAGCCTTCAGGCAGTTTCCCAGAAGCTGCATTGCAGCAGTGCCCTCTCATCAGCTTGCAATACACATGGACAGGTGTGATGAGCAAGGATTGCGATTTTTCATTGGCATGCCGATCCTGTAGTGCTGAGGAACCCGAAAAGGCACTTCCCCCACCCACTACTACTCTCACACCGCAGATTTCCTCTAACCTGAAATTCCCACTTTCCATTCACTGCAGCTTGCTTTACACAAACACAACACCCACCCACCAGCCTCTTCCCGATCTTGTGCTTTGCAGCCATAAGGCCACTTTCAGCATAAGGCGGCGTAGAGAAAAGCTATCTGGGACTCTTTCTGTCATGCTGGATCTACCATGAAAAAGGTCACTGAGAATTATCACCGCCAATTAGCAGTAAATAACCAAATAAAAAAATTAAAAAGTATATCAGAAGGAGAAAGCCACTAAGTTCAAAAATCAGTTTTTCATTGCACTGATAAAGAATTAATCAGAATGAAGAAAAATAAAAACAACAAATCTATGAGGCAGAAATTAGAGTGCCTTATCCAGGAAATCTTTACAGTCCCTTGTCATGTGGGCACAGCAGATGTTTGTAGAGGTCCTGACTGATGTCACCTTTCAAGTTAATCTGTCAATAATGCCAAGTCTCCTTAACTGGTCTCAAAACTCAAAAACACTGACTTAGGTGGAATCCTTTCCAGAAAGCACACGACATGTTACAGTGTACAAAACACCACATTCAACAGCAGCATCTTTCAGCCACTGCTATAACAAAAAAATCTGTGACTAAGCTGCCCTACAGACATTCATATTTTACCACTAGACTTTAACAAATTCAATTATCTTCCTTTCTCATGGGATCACTCTTTTGGGGGAAAGAAGATCCTGTGAAATTTTTAATAAGAAGTCTGTGTGCTGGAAAAAATATTCATTTTGCCCTTGGAGACCTGAAGTAGAGCTATTTCACAACAGAATATAAAGCAACTGCATGAAAAACAAAGGGCATTTAGCTGTTAAAGGTCAAAGCCCATAGTCTTACACAGATATTTCAAATTCCTTTGTGGGATTGTAACTTGAAAATACATTTTTGAAATCAAAACAAATGTGTATAATAAAACATTATTGGATAAACAACCTTCACTTTGAAGAAAAGGCAGAAAGTGTCATTACAGCAAGTGAAAACACCTAGATGCATGGGTGGGGGGGGAGCAGGAGAGTGTAGGGATGTTTCCTGAAGACAGCAAGTTTAAAAATGACACATTATCTGTGAATCAAATGCCAGCTGCTGGCTGGCACAGGGCATGGAGAAGGTGCATGCTCCAACCACAGCCACTCAATCCAGCTTGGAGTAGATCACAGAAGAGTAAAATACTGAGTCCTCAGTGCTTGTTTCAGTTTTGAGGAAAATGTTGACAAGTTACTGAAGTATTACCTTGTTAATATGCAACTAATTCATCCTTACAAGCAGCTCCATATTATTGTTCTAATTTAAAAGAAGATGACATAGACATAGAGCAGAATAAATGGTTTACCAAAGGGACATAAGGCCAGTGACGAAGCCAGCATTAAACTTCCTATTAGCTCTAGGTTCAATGCATTTGGCATATCAGACAAAAACTTGTTAAAGCATTTGCCTCTCTCATTAGTTCACCTAGGTATGATTTAAACACCATACCTTGAAATCAAGCCTTACATTCTAGACAGACTTTGAAAAACAACAGCCATAAACATACATTTCCAGAAAGTCACAATCACAGTGAAATTTGAAGAAGTAAGAGCAGTTTGCCCTTGAAAGGAAGCAAAAAGCAGTTCGCAGCACTGCAGCTTTTTTTTTTTTTTTGCTTTTTTTTTTTGTATAAAAAATACATGGCTCAGTATATTTGCCATATGACCAAGGAGCAATTATAAGACAAAATTTTCATACCAGGGTTTTGTTGCCATCAAAGCACTTGTAAATTAATTGTGCTACCATAAGTTTCCACAAAGGAATTTCTGCCCTGTAATCAGGGGGCACTCAGGTTTTCTGCAAGCAACGTGTAACAGTAATGCTGGGGCATGGAGGGTTAAAAGCAAATGGAGAAAGTACACCTCACCCAGCCATCTCCTCATCAGGACTTCTGCATCTATGAGTTCTGTAGGGCAAATAAATGCCACACAGATATCCCCCTCCTGAGGGACAAACAGAATTTTGGAAGTTCAGAAATTGCCTATGGCATCATCATTTTGCACAGCATTTTACACAGAAACAAGGGAAAAGGATCCTGACTGCAAAATTTGCAATCTGCAAAGCTGCTAGGGTAAGGAAAATGTGCAGGTGTGAACAAAGTAGTGCAATCAACCCATGCACATCAGGTAACAACACAGGAGCGTGCCCAGTGCAAGTTCCATGCCACCCCAGTACACCTGCAGACTTTCACCATCCTAGCTACTCTAGACAACAGGGTGGGGAAAGAAAAAAACCCAGGGCCAGGGGGGCTCTCCTGGGTGGGTTCCTGTGGCCACCCTGTGGTTAGGCAGCCTTCATGGCTGCCAAGGGGGTTGAGCTGTCGGCGGAGACACCTCCGTGGCGGACGGCTACGATACGGCAGGAGAGGGCAGGGGGTGGGAAAAAGTAGGGCTTGGTGCCAAAAGGATTCCCCCATTCCCAGCGGATGGCTGGACAAAGGCACGAGGGAGGAGAATGGCAGCCATATGCACCTTGGCAGTGACCGGCACACCCTGGGCCTTCCCAGCCGCAAAGGGGCTGGAAAAGCGCTTCCTCTGGAGCTGCAACAGCATCTGTCGGGATGCACTCTGTAATGCTCCTAGTGCACACATATGCCATATGTGCTGTGGCTATTTTCGGAGCCTGGTGCTTAGAGTCAGTGATTGCTCATGCCACATTTGTCAATGGCTATATTTGTGGTGTTGATCATTCTCTCCCTCCAAAGCAAGACTGCCTTCCCCATCTGTCGTGCACAAGTATTGTGAAGCAGAATGTTTTTGTTTTCCCTGCATATTTTTAATTGAAAAATTGCAAGTAACCATCACATATATATGGATATATTGAGACTTGAGCCTTCATATTCATTTCTATAGCAACACACTGATTTTGCGTTCAGCTGGGTGCGTAACACAAACTAGAACAGCAACTGTTATTCAATCATAAGCAAATCAGAGCTAATGAGAAGGGTTCTTTTCTTCCCAAATTGGATCCACTGAGGGTATATTTATATGGTATATTCTGTGAAATTCAACCCTCCCACACTTTGAGCTATTCCGCCCAAACCGTCCAAAAGCTATATGACTACAGTTGGTACAGCAATGAGCCCAACTCGTGAGGCCTGCTTGAGAGGCAGGACATATTTGCTCAGGCTCAACACACCATGGTTTTCAGTTGCCTCAGCATGCTGGCTGAGCAGTTTGGTGTCTGCCCAGGCTGAGGTATATGGGAACTTTCTACAAGAGGCTTCCTTTATCAGCTACCAGAGCTAATGAACTGGAGAGCAGTTCACTAAAAAATAAAAGGTAGGGATATTGTTTTCACATGTAAAGATTGATACTTCCTGCAAAATAGACTGAAAGATCCCAAAATTACTACAAATGCAATGGCCTGCTGCCGTGGTAAGTTTTATCTCAGTCTGAGAAAATCTTAAAGAATTTAACAAAACTCTACCAGGGAACCAGATGACTCTTCAACAGCAACTACATGCTCCTGAAGCATGTGCCCCCTGCCTCCCTTCGGAACTAAATGCTTTTACCATATAGCCCTTGAACTGTGCAACTATACAGGATAATTTAAAATAAATAAATAAATAGAGAAGGGAGGTCCATTTTCACTGTGGTTTGTTACATTTTTACAAAGTCCTAGGAATTCTTTCAAACTATATTTCCTAAGTTTTTGGGGGCAACGTCAGGAGATACGTTCTTTCAAGTTTCTGTCTATAATCACATGTACTGCCCTGGAGCATGGGGCCATTCAGAACGTTGGGGACTCTGGGCTACATTCACTAGAAGGACATTGGCTCAGCCTTGCACCACTTCATTGCCAGGCACAGTACCATCTAAGCATCCACCTGGTCAGCTCTTTGGTAGAGGTGGTGGGGAAAAGAAACCTTTTCATTTCTATATTGAGACCACATTTTAAAAAACACTGAGCCTGAAGATTCACTTGGGGTCAAACCTGTCTCCTCACAAGTTACAGTGGAAAACTGGAAACAAATACTCAGTCTGCAGCTGCAGACCTACGGGTGGAGGGCAGTGTTTTCTGTTTGCCAAAACCCAAATATAATTTACAGTCAATGACTGTATGACATAGCCTACCTTTTCACCTCTAGAAACAATTGAAACCTCCTTTCACTTCTAGAGACAATCTATTTCACATGTGGAAATCAAAATGGATCTAATCATTTTCCCTTATTTTTATTCCCAAATTTTCTAATAAACATTTTAAATGTCCAGTGGCATTTTTGCAGGGTGTTAGTCCTTGCTTTCATATTAGATACTTGTTTTATTTTACTGGGTAGTTAAAATTAGTAAATGTTGGACCAGCAAAAGAAGCTACTTGATGTTCTAGGGCTTTCAGAAATTTTTGTCAAGCCTGTTATACAAACGCTCCCCATAGTATCTGAGTGGGCAAAACCAAGCATAGCACTCAGCTGGAGCAAACATGTCCATGTGTTGCACTGTTTACCACCAGCAGAAGCTTTACAGAAAAGCCACGAAGTCACACCAGGTCATATCAACACGGTTGTTGTTCAGCATCCAGCTGCATGTTCAGTGGGGACACAACACTTCAATAACAGCATGGCTCAACTGAGCAGAGGCTAGACGAGTCCAAAATAAGGCGACTAGAGATTCAAATACATAAGGAAGTCAAGATCGAAATATGTAATGGATTGGGTTGCTGTGGTTGAGAAAGGGCTGGAAAGAGAGCTGAAAATGGTCTGCAGCTATACAGAGAATGTCAGCAGAGAAAGAAGGAATCTTTTTTGGATCTTCTGTAAGTAGGACACAAAACGAAGGATTCTGCTGAGAGGTTAGAGGGTTTTCTATATCCTACTCTTAGCTACCCAACTCACTTCTTTTACCCCATAGGGACCCTAGGCATCTAACTTTCATCTTGTTCCTTCTACTAGGTAGATGAACACATGAAAGTTACAGCCTACAAAGGCAGCTTTAAGGCACTTAACACTAATTCCTCAGAGAGAACCTAAGTTGATTCTCAGCTTCACAAATTACATTATAAAATTATAAATATTATGAAATAATGCAAAGGTAAATGTTAGCTAGTTTATTTCAGGGAGAAACAGTAATTCGTATTTTGAAAGTGACTAACATATCAAGTTACTACTTTTCATTTTATGATATCTAACACAGTGCTTCCCTTTGTTGACAATTCTGATTAAGAACAGTTGTCATGTATGAATGGGAGCCACATCTGCTGCAATTGAATCAAGAAAAAGATCACAACAGTAGTCTCTAAAAGGTGCCTTTTTCCCCTAACAGCAAAAGCCTTTACATTTTAAAGGTTAATGAGCAGTCAGAAAAACTTTTCTGACGTGTAAAATAAAACACAAATTTTTAAAAAGTGTCATTATCTTTTATTATTTCAGAATCCAGATCAAAGCTATTAACATTACTAAATGGCTGAAGAGAAGATTTAAAGAAGAGGGATTACAAGTAAATTGTGGACTAAGTTCATCCTTGGTAGATCTCACAGGGTTCTCTAAAGCAGTGGTCCTACTTCCAAAAGATTGGCTATACTGGGAAAAGCAAACCTCATGTTACAAGGCTTAAATTCATTATGCATGAGCCAGCACACCTCTTGAGTGCTTGACTGCAACCTGAAAAGGATTGAAAAGCCTTGATCTAAGGCTGGTGGTGCAGACTGCAGGCTTAGGAGTGCCACCTCAAGTGCACGTGGAGCCTGCCCCATCCAGGCCATGGAGCCAGGACCTCCCGCCTGCTCAGGCATGCCCTTACTTCCTGCAGGCTGTCAGCACTGAGCAAACACAAGGGGATCTGATACTCCTTAAGTAAGAATACTGCTGAACAGTATTCAAGCCTTACTTTATTCAAAACAAACTGTGTCAAACTAACTTACACTCCATCATTGTCTTGTCTCAGCAGGTAGAGCTAGATGTGACGTACCTTAACTTTAGATAACCTTTAACATAGACTTACATGGTATTCTCAGAACCAAATTGAGAAGGGAAATGCGGTCAAGACAAACTTACTGAAAAGGGTGATCAGAGGTGAAAAGTGAACTCAGAGTAATTGACCAGAGGCTCACTGTCAAATAGGGAGAGCATATCAAACGTGTCCCTGCAAAAAGCTGTCCTGAGTGCAATTACTGCATACTTGAGAAGGAAGCATACTATGGACAAATTTGTGGACAACTCAAAGCTTGAGGGATTACAAGGACTGTGCAGAAAAGGAGTAGGATTCAAAATGATCTTGATAAATTGGAGAAATTATCTGAAATCAGTAAGATTAGAGTGCACAGTAAAGTGGAAAGTAGTACATATATGGAGGAACAATCACATGCATATACATGCAAAATCAGGGAAGGGATTTGGAATGTATCACAAACCAAAGAGGAATGAACAAGATAACAGTATGATAAAAAGGGCAAATTTTATTTTGCAATATTGTATGCAAGACACAGCAGCTGATATTCTGCTTTATTTAGTGCTGGCAAGGCATTAGCTGGAGTATTTCATCTTGTTTCCGACACACACTTAGAGAAAGATTATTTAGAGACAGTTCAGAGGAGGGCAACAAAAGTTACAAGAAGCAGGGAAAAAAGCAGCCCAGAAAAAAGCTGAAAGAAATGGGCTTAATTAGTCTACAAAGAACATGGAGACTGATCATCAAAGCAGTCTGCAAATACATAGAAGGTTGCAGAGAAGAGAATAATGATCAAAAGTTCCCCAGGTCCAATGCATGATGTGACTCAGAAAAATATTTATTTGCAAACTGAAGATAGATATTTAAGAAAGCTTCCTAATTATAAAGACAATTAAAAACCTCCAGTAAGAGACATTCCTCAGAGAGACTGTTCTGGTTCTGAGAATTTTTTTGCTAAATGTCTTTCGGTGAGATGACTTCAGTTTACCTGTCCTTGTGTCAGAGCAAATGAATATACTCCGTGACTTCCCAAATTTCCTTCAATTAACATTTGTGATGATAAGCAAAAGCAAAACCACAACAGCCTGTAAAAATGGAGAAATAGTAAATAAGTACATCTAAATTATTTTAGAAAACTCAATTTATGTGGAAGGGTTTTGTATGTAAAAATACACTCAATCACAACTGATGTAAAGCACTTAGTCCTTTTTAATTTCCTTAGATACTCTAAATATGAGGGATTATCTAAGTAAGTGACATTTAAAGAAAAATGTAAAGAGGCGAGATTCATTTTCTGTCTTTGAACAATACATCACAGGAGAGGAAAGTCCTCCCAACATCCTTTTCAGCTCTGTCAGTTCAGTATTGTGAAGAGATAGGAGCATTTAGGAGCATACTTAACTGTAGGTGCATAATATATCTTTCAAAAAACCCCTGAAGTTCCAGGCAAGACAAGATTTTCAACATTTTCACGCACTCAGAATTTTACATAAAAATTGTTTGGGAAATGCTGAAATAGGAAGCTATCTCG
The DNA here is from genome assembly GCF_018139145.2 of Gymnogyps californianus. Classification (NCBI taxonomy): domain Eukaryota; kingdom Metazoa; phylum Chordata; class Aves; order Accipitriformes; family Cathartidae; genus Gymnogyps; species Gymnogyps californianus. The sequence goes on from NC_059500.1 coordinate 22,083,048, forward strand.
TTTCAGGAACACCTTGATCCTGCTGCTGCTCTGATAAATCGTCATGGGAATTTCCTCGGAAACTGTATCTGGGTCTTCAAGGTGGCATGCCGGGTTTCCCTGACTCAGTTGCCCTGGATCCAGCATCAACAATTTCAGGCCCAGAGTATCAGCTCTGCAGCAGAGCACCTGGAAGCCCGTAGCTCTCACAGCTGCTGTCTCCCGGCAGGAATGCCAGCAGCCAAATGGTGGCAGGGATTCAGCTCTTGGAGCCTCAGATTCTCACCTACGTAGAGAGCCAGGAAAGCTTGGTTTGCTGGCTGTCCCAAAACCATGGTGCCTGCCTTTTCAGCTCCAGAGTAAAGCTACAAGATGGATTTTCACAGGGCTGGGAAAAGAAGAAAAATCTGCTGGGTATTTAGACAGGTTCTTTCAGAAACTCCTTTTGGATTTTGGGGAAAATTGCTTAACAGAGGATATTTCAAAAGAGACATTTTTTGCTTAAAATAATTTGCACTTTCTGATCAGATGAATTAGACAGTAGTAAAAGTGTGTGAGAACATATAGAGAGAAACAAATCTGATATTGTGCAATGAGTGCCCAGCATATGCTGTACCTTTCTATTTCAAATATAAGTAAAAATAAAGCAAACCTCTAGCACAACCCACGGTAAAGGGCAGCAGCAGAACCAATTTTAGAAGTAATTGGTTTTCAAATTAAACTCACACAATCAGTGTATGGATTTTCCTTCCACAGGTAGAAAATATGAAGTTTGAAAAGATTCTGTCAAATACAGCTGTGCACTAAGGTGAAACTCATGTGCTGTATATATTTTCATCTTGAAGGTCTATTAATGGGAAGAAATGGTACAAGTCAAAACTTTGATGTGCTGGCAGGCAGTTAGCTTAAAGCCAGCTATGAATGTTTCACAAGAGAGCTTTAGCTATGCACCATTTTCTTTCGAAACAACTTCAGTGTGGAATAAAGTTTGGGAAGATCTGTACTAGCTTCCATGTTTTGCAGGAGTTAGTTATTTGACTTTTAGACTGTAGACTGGAAATCACTACTGGAACATTCTAAGAGCCACATCTCGTTTCTCAGACCAAATTGACAGAAAAATATGTCCAAAAAAATGATGGTAAATATAAGGCTGGATCTTGGAGGCCTTATTTACTTTTGAAGCCTTTATTTACTTTAAACCTAAGCCCTTTTCAAGCTTCCCTCAGGGAATAGTAGGATTTTTGCATAAGTACGAAATCTGGGAATTTGCCGAAACACAGGGCAGCTGGGGTGATGGAGGAAAAGTAGCAGTAACATTAAATTACACTAAATGAAGATTTCTCAATAAAGGAAGGAGAAAAGCATTTGAAGGGAAAAGTTGGAACTATCCAGGACAGAACGAGCATTCCCACACTTGATGAGTTTTTCTAACCTTTTGATATTTCCATACATCCACAAAAGATACTATCATCATGAGGACACAATGGTAAGGAATGGAAGAATTTTATTTATTCACTCATTCCTCTTTCTAGAAAGTCTTCCTGCATAGCCATCCCAAGTGAACTGCCACAAGTCTCCCTAACCTTTGTGCATGTGAATGGCTGCAGAAATAAGGAAGGTCTGGAAGAGGCTAAAAAAGCTAGGAGGGTAACGGGTAAAATAATCAGTGACAGGCAGAGCGTACTTTGATGAGAATATGAAGATGTGACTTGTGGCATATGTGAGAGAGAATAAGGACTTAGGGGTATAAACACTGTGTGGAGGGCAGTCCCCAGGGCTGAGCAGAGTGGGAGTTGTTGGTGGGAGCTTTCACCTCCTTCAGCTGCCAAGGTCAGCAGCTTTTGGCTGGGACATCCCCTATGTGGAAGCAAGACATAGAAAATTTGGGAAAAGTTGTCACAGGACCTTGGAAGAAGCAAGAGGTGGGAGAGAGGTTTAAGACTTAAATGTATGCCAGTTTGTATTTATGTGACTGCCATGCTTCTCCTCTTCTGCAGGAACTAACTGAGGCTGCAGCAAGTCAAGTCCTGGGACTGGAATCAGCTGTGTTTACTCGGTTGTGTACCAAGGGAGGACTCGTAATGCTTACCCTGATGTGCACTCACTGACAGTTCAGGGGCCATCCCATCTTCCCAGTGCTGTCCACACGTTTGCTACCAATCTTTGTAATGCAAAACAAATGACTACAGCCACTGCATAGCTTTGGAGACTGAATAGTTAAACTGTGAATATGTTTGTTCCCTCAACACTGTAACAGTAGCACTGTGTCACTAACGAGTGATTTAGATTAGTTAAAGAATCACCCTCAAAGATATTAGCAAAAGTTATTTTTAATGTGAATTTGTAGAAGTGCAACTTAACAAAGTTCGATGGCAAGGTTCACTCTGTTACTTACTACATGGCAGAATCATACAAAGGAAAATCGAGTTAGAATCGATTTAGAATGATTTACACAGAGACTGGAGATGCAAAAGGGTAAGGGAGACCCTCCCGTTGAGTCACAAGGTTCAGAGCGGACCTCCTTGCTTTCTAAACTCCTGATGGAGCTTAGGTGCAACTGGATCCAGACTTAGTCTCAGACTTGGTCAATGGTTTATGTCTAATGGAATTAATATAAAGGGTAAAGAAAACCTCCTATTGAATTACTATGTCAGTTTGTCAGGGAATGTGTGATTATGGATCCTACACAACTTTGAGGTAGCAGCAATTTAAGATTTGTTAACACTACTATGGTAAATCATAAGATTAGTTTATATGATTTTTAACAACACAATCAACAGCCAATTATCAGAGTGATTTAATAAAATTTGCTATAATCAACGCTACAAAGTTCCCTAAATCAAATCGCACACACACAAACACACACACACAAATATAGAGGTTAACCTACGATCAAGATTTTTCTCTCTTTGCCAATTGTAGTAAATTGTTGGTACCAAATGATCTTTGAAACTTCATGAAATCTACTTGTAGTGAATTACTCACTATTCTCTTTCATCAGCATTTGTCAACAGACAATCTTTGACCCCTTCTTCTTCGTCATTTCAGGTATGGTTCCAGGAGTTTCAGGTACGGTGTGGGAGTGCCTAATGGTCCTAACTCACTGTACTGTAACCAGGACAAGAAAGTACCAGATTGTCCCAACTCACTGCACTTGTAGCCAAAACAAGAACACAATGTTGGCTGGTCCTGACATCGCAACATGGCCCAGGGGGTCTGCACTACCACACACTGTAATGTAAGTATCTCCCTCAAAAAGACGTTTCCTGGCAGATATTAACAGACCTTTTGCACCGCCAAAGGCCCAGCTAGTGGAGGTATCTATCTCCAACATAAATATCATAAATACCCATGCAGAGGAGGACCTCATCCCTGGTCTGAATATGTCAAAGACAGCATGAATTTCACTGTCCAGGACTGGGTGTAAGCAGATCTGGAAAGCATAGCTACAGAGGAGATAGGTTAGAAAACTCAAACAAAAAACCAAACAAACAAAAAAATCAAGCTCCTGGAAAGAGCAAAGAAGCAAAGCAGCCAAAAAGCATACAAGCTGACCAGGTCGGTCAGGCTTTGGTCATTTTGCACTCCAGCTTCTCTTTAGCTCACCGTATTTGCTGATCTCTATTACACACTGTCTACAGCTTTCATTTTCACTATTCTTCACATGTCATAAATTGCTTTTCCCCTGTCCTTCACCACAGCAACAGTATCTCCCCTCACCTCTGCTGCTGTCACATACTGACACTTAGGCTGTCAGACCATGGCTTTCTCAGAGAACATTTCTCCCAGTGCATTTATTCTGCACTTGCTTTGGGAAGTGACAGTGCTCATGTTCACAGTTAGCCACCTGTGACCTCTTCTCCCCTGGCGCTTTTCTCCAGATTTCTCCAGGGTATAGTCCCTGCAGAGACAAAGAATTTTGTATTGAGAAATATGTCCATAAGCCTAAAAGGCCCTTGTGCATTTCTCATATGAATTTGAAGGCATCACTGTGTTACACCACAGTTGCTCTGGACTTGTAGATACAGTGCTTGATTTGGGCTGGTCTTATTAGGATGATGTGAAACAAGAGCTCAAAACCTTCTTTGAATCTTAAAGAAATTCCTCTCTCTCTCTCTCTGCCAATTTTATTTTTCTTCTTTACTTGGTTAGGATATAAAACACATCTTAGCATAACAGTATTAGTAGAGCTACAAAGAGTCATCACGCTGTTGCCAGGAAAAGATCCTTGTACTGACATCTGTGTTCAGAAGTGAACCTGACAGGAGCATCAGCCCTGATACTGATTCCTGATGCCCGGCACCTTGCAAGTGATTTACCTCACTGCCAAGCCAATACAAAATTCTCCAATAGCAGTATTTTAGTTATCTTTGCCTTCCATTTGCACTCCTGTAAGTCACAACACATTTGATACTGAAGGAGAGGCTTATCTGTTTCATGGGAAGTTTGTAACGTACCAAATTATTTTTTCTTAAATCTTCCTGTTGACCTCTTTGACCCTGTTACTGTCTGAAATCCGATATATTGGTAGCAAAGCTTAAAATTACATTAAGAAAATGTCAGTAGCAAAATGCATAATTGTAAATTATAAGTAAGAAAGCATTATAATTCAAAAATTATTAGATTTGTGTGATGTTTTGACCTTGCTACATTCCAGAAAAATATAATGCAGCATTTAGATTATTTGCTTATCAGTCTTTTTAAAATACATTTATAGTACTTTTGCACAAAATCTCTATATCTCCTTAAGTCAAAGATACACAGTTCAGCCAGTGTGGATATTGCAGCTTTTCTAGTCCAAATACAAAGGAAGGCTGGCAAACACAGTCTGTAATTTTACAGACTACTATTATTGCAATGCCACACAAGCTGTAGCATGCAAAGACAAAGGAAAAATTACTGTGCCTGCACCAAAGACCTAACACAGCAAAGAGAAGGGTTTCTTGTGAAAATTGCTGGGTTCTTTTAAAATTGAGTATTGCGGTCGATTTCCAACATAGTCTTTCCACGTTCCTATCATAAACTCACTAACCATGCTCTCCCTAAAAATCACATATGGTGTCATCTTTCATCTCATATAAAATTAATCATTCATCTCTTTGGCACTGGAGAGTCAGGAACTAGAGATGGTTACTAAACTTACCAAAAGTATATTCCTAATCTTCCAGAAAAAACAGTCTTGTCTGGATATGAGAATATTTAAAAGACAAGAATTCTCAAGGCTCTTTCCCAGAACACGAAATCTGAGATTGTAATGTATTTCATCCTATGATGTTAGAACACTATCAAAGTATTGCAGAGGTATCGTGATGGACCGTTTCAAAAGTGCTGAGGTTCTTAAAGATGAAGAAAGTTCCCAGGTAAGAGTTTCAAAAAAACCCAAAGCTGTATACCAGCATCCTTGATTTGGTGGAAGAGAGACTCCAAAGCAGTTTTCAAGGGCCCACTAAGTATCTGTCTACAACTTTAAGCACCAGATTTTTCAAAAAGTCTGCCCCTAGAGTTCATACCACTTTCCATTTAAATTGGAATAAGCCTACTTAAAAAAAATGGGCAAGAGTCTCCAACAAGGCACTTTTTTTACGTAGGCTTCATTTTGTCAATTTGAACTTCAGTACATAGTCACCATTTTCCTCAAACAATATGTCAGAGGTGACACCCTTGCAGACTTCAGGATTTGCTTTTGTTCTCAGTTACAACAGTATAAATCACAAATATTTCCACTGACCTCATTGGAATTCCAAGAATAAAGGACTGGACAACCATGCTCATGGCATCTGTTCACAAGAGCCTTTATTAGATTCTGTGTGTGTGTAAAAAAGACCAAATTGTTCATAAGGATAGGAGCAGAACAAGTGGAATTGAACAAATGCGGAAGTATTCCAGGTGACACATACACACATAGAGTCATTCCTCATTTTGCATATAATTGTCACAGAGTAAGTGGGAGAAATTGCAAAAAGAAAATTATTTTCTTAAGCTTAAATATCAAATTATTGAGGGAATAAAGCAGGTTATCAGTTAACTAGAAGACACATAGACGTAATAAATTTTGACAAAACTGATATATAGTTACTGACTTAAATATAAAGAATACTGTATACTCAAAGCAAAATTGAAAAGGTCTAGCTGCTACTAAATTAATATTAATGTAGCAATACGCATGGACTAGCTACTCTAACTAAAAGATTTCCTATCAAAAGCCAAAACATGGGGTATGGAAGAGAGCAATCTAGTTCTCTGAGCTGGCATGAGATGGCCAGAAGGGATTCCCTTTTGCAGAGGAATTTTAAGGAGACATATCTTCATCAGTGACATAAACAGTGGGATCGAGTGCACTCTCAGCAAATTTGCAGATTACACCAAGCTGAGTGGTGTGGTTGACACAGCTGAGGGATGGGATGCCGTCCAGAGGGACCTGGACAAGCTCAAGAAGTGGGCCCATGTGAACCTCATGACGTTCAACAAGGCCAAGTGTAAAGTCCTGCACCTGGGTCAGGGCAATCTCCAGTATCAATATAGGCTGGGGCATGAAGGGATTGAAAGCAGCCCTGTGGAGAAGGACTTGGGGGTATTAGCAGATGAAAAACTGGACATGAGCCGGCAATGTGCGCTCGCAGCCCAGAAAGCCAACCATATCCTGGGCTGCACCAAAAGAAGGGTGGCCAGCAGGTCGAGGGAGGTGATTCTTACCTTCTACTCTGCTCTGGTGAGACCCCACCTGGAGTACTGGGTCCAGCTCTGGAGTACTCAGTACAAGAAAGACATGGACTTGTTGGACCGGGTCCAGAGGAGGGCCACAAATATGATCAAAGGGATGGAACACCTCTCCTATGAGGAAAGGTTGAGAGAGTTGGGGTTGTTCAGCCTGGAGAAGAGAAGGCTCTGGGGAGACCTTATTGCGGCCTTTCAATACTTAAAGGGGGCTTATAAGAAAGATGGGGACAGACTTTTTGGTAGGACCTGTTGCGATAGGACAAAGGGTAACGGTTTTAAACTAAAAGAGGGTAGATTCAGATTAGATATAAGGAATAAATTTTTTACAGTGAGGGTGGTGAAACACTAGAACAAGTTGCCTAGAGAAGTTGTAGATGCCCCATCTCTGGAAACATTCAAAGTCAGGTTGGATGGGGCTCTGAGCAACCTGATCTAGCTGAAGATGTCCCCTGCTCATTGCAAGGGGGGTTGGACTAGATGACCTTTAATGATCCCTTCCAATCTAAACTATTCTATGATTCTATGACAAGGAGAAAGGAATGATGATGATGATGATTACTGTTACTATTATTATTAATGATAGTGAAATTTAGTAATAAATATTCCAAAGTATTAGTAAAGTAATGTCACCCTGTAAATGACAGTAAAAACAATACAGTGGTTCCATGGCTACTTTTGCCCAACAGCATCTTCTTCAGTCCTGCTTGGTTTTCAAATAAACCTGTATTTTCAATTGCCCTGTTGTATCACCCCAATCTAGATGCTGAGATTACAGGAGGGCCCATTCTTTTCTTGTAATAAAGATTTTTTCAGGATAATTTGTACTCTCACAGCTCTGCAAACATTTTTTCCAGTGTAATTGTGACACCCATGAAAACACCTTTTTTTTCTCCCTTTACAGAAATGATTTGTAGAGCCGCCATTGACTGAAACTCTGTTGGTAATTCTGTTAGTGATACATGGGAAGAAATACGACACTCAGCTCTCTCTGTATTTCCATTGCTAACAAGATTAAAGTAGTAACAAGAAAAAAGTTTCTAAAATTACAAAAAAATAATTGAATAGCTTCAGGAAAGTAATTTTTTGAGCAGAAGTGCCAGATTTACATGCACTTTTCAAAGCAGAGCAAGAGCATCCTTTCAAACACTGGACAGGTCTATTTTTTAAATCTAGCATTTCAGAAGCTGTGATCTCCAGATCTGCCTGATTCAAGATTCAGGTTTCTGTGCTTCTTCTGCAACAGGTAAAATCTTCATATGTTCTGTTGCAAGCTACATGCTCCACATACATGTCCATCACCTGTTGAACTTTAAAAGTGCACATTAACCTTCATAACATGCTAGTACCACTCAAAGGTATATTTGGAAATTACAAAAAGAAAAAAAAACCACCTTTGAAATTATACTTTGATACTATAATCTCTTTTAAACATTACTTTAAAAAATACATTTGACCCTGCCATCAAGAATTCAATTAGGATATTTCACAGGTAATGACTTTTTATTTTCCAGTTCAACCATCCATAAAATGGAATCCTCTCTGTGATTACTGAAGCATTTTTAATTGGGCTTTTCCTTGCAACCAAGCAGAAGGCCTACAGAGTAAGAAATGAATTTAGAAGTTTTTTGTATCCTCCAGCTTTAGAGGGAAAACATTGTCATGAGGTAAGCATGGAATTGCCCCTCACTTCCAGACAGAGACTGTTCAGACCATGCAGTTTGTGACTAGTGAACTGGCAAACATCACTTCAGCTAAGCAAGATTTTCCTATGCCACAGGATGGCTCACAACCCTGTGTGATGGGCATGTCCACTGCACATTGGCCAAAGTAGGGTAGGTAGTGCTGCGAGGCAATGCTGCTTGCCTTGAATGAGAGAGAAAGCTGAGAAGAGAAGCCCCAACAGAAACAGCAAGGGGCAACTTGCCTCTCTGAAGACAAGTTTATCCCAAGACCTATCAGAAACCCGTCATATGTGACACCCTTTCTGACAGGTGAGAGTGAGTGGTTTAAGCCATTGAGTGTTCTTGGTTAATTGATGCCTACTCATGGTCTGATGGGGAATACTGTTTGAAACAGTATTATCTCTCGAAATATCACTTGGCCTCAGAAAGTTCCTACTGATTCCCCTCATTTAAGAGTCCGTACCATGGTTTGTCAAATGTTCCCATAATGATAGTGGTAGCCTTTATCCATAGACACCGAAAGCAACAAAGAGCGAGAACAAGCAATGTACCAAAGTTTGCCAGTGCGTCCACTCAGCAACAGTAGATGCCTATCTGAAACAGAAACATCACAATCTGTGAGTCCATATCCAGAATATCATGTACGCTGGGCTGTGTCTGACCCTGATCACTGCCTCTGGCACTGATCCTGTCCTGTACTTGATGCTCTGCATCCCACCTCCTTTTCAGTGAGATCCCTGCTCCCATCTGCCTTGTTACCATGCTCGGCTCCCAGCTCACCTTCCCTTATGGACCAGTTGGCCCTCACTGCACCCTGGCAGAAACAAGGTGGGTGAAACTGAGCAGACAATAAGCACTAAAATTACTTTGCACAGACTAAAAAGGGCAGACATAGACAGTGACCAATGGGGAGGCAGTCTCATGTCTTAGTCTGCACTTACAAACATGGTCAAAAGACAGGTCTGGGAACCTTCATCCACCTCATGGATGAAGGCAAGGTGGTGGAGGTAGTTTTTCTGGATTTTAGTAAGGCTTCTGATGCTGTCCCTCACAGCATCCTTCTGGACAAGTTGTCCAGCTGTGGGATGAGCAGGTTCATGGTGCGCTGGGTGAAGAACTTGCTGAAGGGCAGGGCTCAACAGGTCGTAGTGAACGGGGCTACATCTGGCTGGCGACCAGTCACCAGCGGTGTTCCTCAGGGCTCAATTCTAGGGCCAGTTCTGTTCAATATATTCGTCAATGATCTGGATGCAGGAGATGAATGCACCATTAGCAAGTTTGCTGATGATACCAAACTGGGAGGTGCTGTTGACTCTCTCGAGGGACAAGAGGCCTTGCAGAGGGATCTAGATGGGCTGGAGCACTGGGCAATCATCAATAGCATGAAATTTAACAAGAACAAATGCCAGATTCTGCACCTGGGATGGAGTAACACTGGGCACAAGTATAGATCGGGAGAAGAGTGGCTGTGGAGCAGCGCTGCAGAAAGGGACCTGGGGACGCTGGTTGACAGCAGGCTCAGTATGAGTCAGCAGTGCGCCCTGGCAGCCAAGAGGGTAAACCACATCCTGGGGTGCATCAAACACAGTATAACCAGCCGGCCAAAGGAGGTGATTATCCCGCTGTATTCAGCATTGGTGCGGCCTCACCTTGAATACTGTGTGCAGTTCTGGGCCCCACAACTTAAGGGTGTTAAGGTCCTTGAATGCCTCCAGAGGAGGGCAACAAAGCTGGTGGAAGGGCTGGAAGGCATGTCCTATGAGAAGTGGCTAAGGACTTTGGGTTTGTCTAGTTTGGAGAAAAGGAGGCTGAGGGGTGACCTCATTGCTCTCTACAGCTTCCTGAGGGGGGGAAGTGGAGAGGGAGGTGCTGAGCTCTTCTCCCTGGGACCCAGTGCCAGGACGCATGGGAATGGCTCAAAGCCGCATCAGGAAAGGTTCAGACTTGACATGAGGACACATTTCTTTACCAAGAGGGTGGTCAAACACTGGAACAGGCTTCCTAGAGAGGTGGTCAATGCCTGAAGCCTGTCAGTGTTTAAGATGCATTTGGACAATGCCCTCAATATAAACATGCTTTAACTTTTGGTCAGCCCTGAAGTGGTCAGGCAGTTGGACTAGATGATTGTTGTAGGTCCCTCCCAACTGGAATTATTCTATTTCTAAAATTAGTAAACTGACTACAGACTAAAAATCATAGATTCAACATCGGGTTTATGGGTCATCGTAATGATCAAGCATTGGTTTTATAGGTCATCATAATCTTCCTCAGTCACCACATATGGTTAACTTCTTTGTGTCCAAGAAGCAACAGTTACTCATCCATCTCTCTGCCCTAAGAGCTAAATGAGCTCCTTGGCTGTCCCTACACGAACACCTCCCATATGTCACTTCTGCAAGACATCATTCTCTCCAAATTGTCTAATTTTTAATACAAGCTAAAGTCAAGGCATGTTCTCAACCTACAGCTAGCTGGGCAGATAGGTATTTCTGTATGGTTTTAAAGTATGTATGTATGTGTGTATGTATATATTCTGTATCTTTTATTTCTGTATGTATGTGTGTATGTTTCTAGGGATTGCATGCCTAAAAGATTATCTTTTTTTTCTAGCTACATCAGTTGGTCTAAGAGCTACTACCTCTTGCCCTACAAACACTGGGTTGCCTGATGTCTCACTGCCTTTATTGCTTCTAACAAATTTCTGTTAGAAGATCAGGAAGGAGGATTTCACACATAATTTCCAGACAGGAAAGACAGAGTGCAGACTAATTAAGGGATTAGCTCTTGATTGAGAAAGGAAACTTAGCTCTAATGAGTTATAATACTGGTTAGAAGTTATATGCATGTGAGAGTTTCCTCAGTGTGGTCTCTCTTCTCCACCTCCAGTTGAAACACCCCATACAGATCATGGCATCCCCTTAGGTGTTACTAAATTCTGCATAGGCATAAAAGTCTTTCTTCATCAATAAGGATATAAATTAAACTCTTCAATTGCTAAAGCAAACTGCAATACACACAGTTTATGTCATGATTACGTAGAAAGCCCTGAAAATGCTGTCTTCAATCATTTTTTAAAGACCTAATGTTATTCTGAGATAGTTTAATCTTCATTCCCTAAACATTCAGGACCTGCAGGAACAACTGTAAGTGAAGGACTGTGGAGCTGTCTATACAACTCTCCTATAGTTCATGCTAAGGTGTCCAACTGTCATTGCAATAAATCACAGTAGTGTTAAATTCAGTCATTTGATTTTAATCAGTCAGAATGTCTGCTGTCAAAAAACAGTACAAAATGTCAAAGCTGAAACTGAGCTTACTTGCTTTGATCTTCCTTCTAGAGACAATACTAAAAGATGTGATAAACATGACACAGAGTCATATTAAGTATAGCTTGCTTCCATCTGCATCACTAAGAGCCAGGCAGGTTATAAACCTGTTAGGGGATTATGGTGACCTGGTAATATAGATGAATCTGTACAGACATCCAGTGAAAAATTTCCCAGTCTGCGGATGTTTTTGCAAAATTAGCCATTCCAGGACATATGAAGACATGCTTAGTGACCTCCTTTCTTTCTCCAAGCAGGTGATGTTTGTCATTACCAATGTTCCCCAAATTGTATTAAGCAAATGACAGGTAATTGATCATGAAACCATTTATGGGATAATAAGATAATGAGAATTGCAAAAAAGCAATTAGAAGAGATTGTTACCCCAGCTACTGTCAAGATAAATGTAACAGAATGAGACAGCATATATTGTATTTGACAAGCTGTCTATAGTGAAATCATCAGAAAAGAGGCCATAAGGAGAAATGCAGGGCAGCAGAGCAGTTACTGCTTACCTTTAAACTGATGCTGATGGGGCCCTGAAAAGACTTTGGAACAGGTAGGTATCAAATACAAAAGAATTTCCTCAACTTGTTGTAGTTCCAGGAAGAAATATGAGATACAGAAGGTTTAACTTTGGGGCATATTTTATTATACTGTGACATTATGTCATCTTAAACAGCTCCTGCCCTGTTGACCTGCCAAACAGGAAGGCACTGGCACAAGCCCTACCTGTTTGTTGGGCAAGTTCCCCAGCTGCACTTCTTCATCTACTTCTGAGCATCTCTTTAGTGCCGTGGGAGCTCCTGCTGCTAATCAAAGGATTTCCCTCTCTACAAGAACATGATGGGGGCACTTTTAAGGTCCAGTACAGAAATGACAGTAAGCAGAACTGGAATAATCCTTTTATAGTTCTGTTGGTTTTACTGATACACACCAAGACAGGATCTCACTCAACTTGCCTAGGCTGTCATTAGGTAAATAAAATTTAGGCTTGATACAATCTAAGTTCCACACGCAGTCCACGCTGCTGTACAAGTAAGTCATTTGGATTCTGAGGAGTCAGACAGCTGGCCTTCTTATGGAGTCAAAAGTCCATATTGTTTCCCACTCCCAATGTGCCCTAACTTTAAATTGTTAGAGGAAAAAAATAATTCTCAGCAGTGGACAGTGTTTACCAAAAGCTGCTTGCAATGGGCAACAGTCAATCCTTCTGAACCCTTTAAGAGTTCATATTGTAGAATTATTTATCTCTTGTATTAAGAAACCTGCAGGAAAAATTGCTGTTAAAGGCTTCATATGTCCTAGGATTCATAAGTCTTGTATGGATGATTCTCTTGGGTTTTTTGGTCCCCAAAAGTATCTAAGTTAACGACTGTCAAGACTAGTACAGTAGCCACTGACTAGCATCAGTAGTCACGAGAATTTCAGTAAATATCTTATGTGAATATTTAAATTACATTCCTAAAAAAAACCCCAACAACAAAAACAAACAAAAAAAAACCTAAAAAACCAAATAAACCACCACTTCATGTATTTTTGTTGTCACAGGTCACATACTAATTGCTGTGATCTGTACAATTGCTTCTTATTTTGTTAAATTGTATTTAAATTTTATTTCTTTCTTTTATGCACAGTTGCCTTTCTCAGGCTGCTTTACCCAATTAGCCTGTTCTTGAACACATACACTCTTAGCTTACTGATAATTAAAGCTTCTCATTGCTGAAAATAAATTGCACACTTACTTACCTACCACTTTCCAGGGAAATTAAAAGAAGTCAGACAATGAACCTGATAGATCCCTGAAAGGGGTTTCCCTGGCTGTGTAGAATTTTTTTCACGGGGAAGTTAAGTATCCTCTTTGCTTTAATGCCATTTATGCTCAAAGACACTGAACTAAAACATAACGATCCTTCTTTCCCTCAAGGTGGTTGCCCTGTCACCTATCCACAAGCTGATGCACAAGTTAGCATAACTTATCTATTGTTAACATGACCACAGTATAGTACATGGTTGTAACCCTTGTAACAACTCCCCCTCTTAGAAAGGGGTGGGTGAATGCTCATGCTCTCATAATTACAGGAGACAATCCATGGACTATCTTAGCCCTGCAAGGAAACCATTATGTAGAATGCCTTTATTCCCACATCTTAGAGCTATGTAAGTAATGTGGTTTCAGTAGAAGCTTAATGTTTATTTCACCTCCATCTGCTTCTAAATAAGGATGATCAAAATATGTAACTGCTTCCTTCAAAGTACCCATTTGCTATACTTCCAGTGCAGAATGTAAGACCATCAAGTGAAGCTAGGAGGAACAGGATTCAAAACAAACAAAAAGAGGTCACTCTTGCTGCTAGAGGTAGTAGCCCTCTGGAAGTCCCTACCAATGTATGCTATCATGCAAAACATGTATTGGGGTTCAATGGAAGAGTGAGCAAGCACTTTAAAGAGAACAAGCACTTTAAAGAGAGATCCTTTAAAGACTTCTAGATAGACAAACCACATCAGATTCACGAAGTTCCCCTCAGATAAAAAAAGTACGAGGCTTGAGAGAGTACCTGGGAAAAGTACAAAGTATATTTACCCCGTTACTATTTTTCCTGGGCATCTGCTCAGTGACTACTGTTGTAGAAGGACGCAGCGCTGGCAGGAGTTCAAGTACAGCTCTTATCTTCTAGTCCACCATCCAGTTCCGTGAGGATATTGAATAATGTTGGACTCAGAGTTGAGTCCCTGCACTGTGTCCTTGCACTTGATCTCTCTCCACTTTGACAGTGAATGCTACAGTAACAGTCAAAGGATAGTTTTGCAAACATGGGAGCATGGAGATTAAAAAGCTTGATCTGGACTATGCCTACATACTTTGTAAGGGTATCAGATGACAGCACCAAAATACCACTATATTGTTACCAATATGACACCTACTGCTTGTCCCCTACTAAAAAGCCTTTTGCGTTCATTCTTGGCAAACTCATGTTGACTGTTTTCCTTGGTTTCTTCCAGATTCAAATATTTTCTTTGGTCATTTTCTACAGACTTTTTCCCTGGGAACTGAAGATAATGGCAGTTGATTTTCAATTCTTCCTTTATTTTCATTTTTAAAAATAGATAATACGTTTGTTCTTGTTCATTCTTCCATTGCCTTGCTAAACCTTCACTGGTCCTCAAAGATAATTACTGCTTGCTCTGAGACTGCTGTAGGCACTTCTTCAAGGAGCACAAAGCTCTGTAGTTTCATATCAAGCTGATTTGAGAACACCTTACTTACCTAGGCACTAATCCGTTCTTTCCCTGTTACACACTGAGATTGAAGATTATGCTAGCTTTTGATTGTGGTTGATGTCTTTGGTAAAGATCACTATCAAAAGATACTAAATTTGGCCTTCCCAACTTCATGTGCCAATAATTTTTCTCCTCTTTTTGGCAGTTAACCAACTCTTCCCTTGTTCTTCTCTTTACTGCTAATACACTAACAAAATGACTCCATGGTACTCTGGTAGTTTTGTGGTTGGTTTGTATTTTGTTTTTTCTTAAGCTTATGCTGTACTTCCATCCTCACACTTACTCATCTGACCTAGTTTCCAGTTCCTGTACATTTTCCTTCTGGTCCTGAAGTCAATGAAGTTGTATCTTTAAACTACCTTTTATCTTTCCTCTGCAATGGGGTGCTTTTCACTTGTGCATTTTTGAATGAAAGCAGGTATGGCCACTGTGAATTCAGCACTGTATGTGTGTGTGAGTCATGTTCTAAGCATGACCACAAGATAGTAAGTCTCAGAAAATCTAAGGACTTCCCCATCCCATATCTGGACCTCCGCAGGGCTTATGTTGGAGCTAGGCACAAATGTGCTCAGACAGATGTGCTGGAAAAAGTGCACCACAGAGTAGCAGATGCCTGGGGAGCTTTCGTATCACAGGAAGATGCAGTAATATGCTTGAGCCTTTCCAGGAGTGGGTGGCTACTTACCAGAAGTCTTGTGCATCCCCATATCCTGCATAGGTGACTCAAGTCTTTCTTTTGGTCTGACATGTGGTCTCAGGTAACAATAACCACTTATTGCCTTTGCTGATTTTCAAGTGCAAAATTTTTTCACTGATTGATAGAGAGACAGGGTCAAACAGCTGAGAGAACTCAATACTTCATAAATTTTCTTTATCTGGAAAACGTTTTTTTCTTCCACCTGAAAGACACAAAAACTTCGCCCACAATCATGGACAATAAATACCGTCACTGTCTTACTTACAAGAAAAAGGTTAAAGTACTTGGCAAAACTGTCTTATTGGTATTGTATTTCTACACTAGAAAGGAAAGGGAGCAGAATCTTAGACTGACTGGGGTGAACCTTCCTTAAATTAGCACTGCACAGCAAGAAAAGACATTAACTCTACAGTACAAAAATGACTGCATCATTCATCATAGATCACCAAGGCTTGTAGTTTTCAAGGTTTCCATACTAAAAATACAACAATTTAATTAGGATTATAAACTGTGCAATGCTTTACTGCCATCTATTTAATATAAAAATGTCCAGATTTTGGTATGATAAATATCCATTCCTCATCTAATATCCAAAGGCATCCATCGCTAATCATCTGTCTCTGTGCAAACTGTGATAGAATTTATAATATAAACCATTATTATTGGGATGATTAAGTACAAGGAGTTGAATCCTGCTCTCTGTGCAGTGGTGTAAATGCAGAGTAACACCATTAGGTTGCATGGCATTACCCTATATTTACATTGGGAGGCAATGTTTTCAGTTATACACATGCTAGTAACAGAGATGAAGAATGCTCCATACGCCAGTAGTCTGATGTTTTTACAGACAGGCTCGCCCTAGGTCCTGTTCTTCTTCTCCCTCACCCCACTCCTAAATGGCATATATGTTAAATATAGAATCATCAAATCACAGAATGGTTTGGGTTGGAAAGGACCTTTAAAGATCATCTAGTCCACGCCCCTGCAATAAGCAGGGAAAACTTTCACTAGATCAGGTTGCTCAAAAGTCCTGTCCAACCTAACCTTGAACACTTCCAGGGATGGGGCATCCACAGCTTCTCTGGGCAACCTGTTCCAGGGTCTCACCACTCTCATCATAAAAGATTTCTTTTTTATGTCCAATCTAAACCTACCCTCTTTCAATTTAAAACCATTGCCCCTTGCCCTGTCACTACAGGCCCTGGTAAAATGTCTCTCTCCACCTTTCTTATAAACCCCCTTTAACTATTGAAAGGCCGCAATAAGGTCTCCCCAGAGCCTTCTCTTCTCCAGGCTGAACAACCCCAACTCTCTCAACCTTTCCTCATAGGAGAGGTGTTCCAGCCCTCTGACCATTTTCATGGCCCTCCTCTGGACCCAATCGGACAGGTCCATGTCTTTCTTGTGCTGGAGGCCCCAGAGCTGGACCCAGTACTCCAGGTGGGGTCTCACAAGAATAGAGCAGAGGGGCAGAATCCCCTCCCTCGACCTACTGGCCACGCTTCTTTTGATGCAGCCCAGGATATGACTGGCTTTCTGGGCTGCAAGCACATATTGCCGGCTCATGTCCAGCTTTTCATCCACCAGGATCCTCAAGTCCTTCTCTGCAGGGCTTCTCCCAATCCCTTCATCCCTCAGCCTATATTGATACTGGAGATTGCCCTGACCCAGGTGCAGGTCCTTGCACTTGGCCTTATTGGATTTCAGGAGGTTCATATGGGCCAACTCCTCAAGCCTATCAAGGCCCCTCTGGATGGTGTTGTGGTTTAACCCCAGCCAGAAACTAAGACCCACACTGCCGCTCGCTCACTCCTTCCCAGTGGGATGGGGGAGAGAACTGGAAGAGTGAAAGTAAGAAAACTCATGGGTTAAGATAAAGACAGTTTAATAGGTAAAGCAAAAGTCACACATGCAAGCAAAGCAAAACAAGAAATTCATTCACTACTTCCCATCGGCAGGCAGGTGTTCAGCCATGTCCAGGAAAGCAGGGCTCCATCATGGATAATAGTTACTTGGGAAGACAAACACCATCACTACAAACACCATCACTGCAAACATCTCCCCTTCCTTCTTCTTCCCCCAGCTTTATATCCTGAGCATGATGTCATATGGTATGGAATATCCCTTTGGGCAATTGGAATCAGCTGTCCCGGCTGTGTCCCCTCCCAGCTTGTTGTGCACCCCCAGCCTACTCGCTGGTGGGGTGGTGTGAGAAGCAGAAAAGGCCTTCACTCTGTGTAAGCACTGCTCAGCGCTAACTAAAACTTCCCTGTGTTATCAACACTGTTTTCAGCACAAATCCAAAACATAACCTCATACCAGCTACTATGAAGAAAATTAACTCTATCCCAGCCAAAACCAGCACAGATGGCATCCCTTCCCTCTAGTGAATCAATTACATCACTCAGCTACGTGTCACCTGCAAACCTGCTGAGGGTGCACTCAATCTCACTATGTCATTGATGACGATATTTGTCGTGGTTTAACCCCAGCTGGCAACTAAGCACCACACAGCCACTCACTCACTCCCCCCCACCCCTGGGATGGGGGAGAGAATGAGAAAAAAGAACCTCGTGGGTTGAGATAAAGACAGTTTAATAGGACAGAAAGGAATGAAAAACAATGATAATGATAATAATAATATGACAATATTAATACTAAAAGAATTAGACTATACAAAGCAAGTGATGCACAATGCAATTGCTCACCACTCGTTGACCGATGCCCAGTTAGTTCCCGAGCCGCGATCCGCCCCTCCCAGCCAACTCCCCCAGCTGATATACTGGGCATGATGTCATATGATATGGAATAGCTCTTTGGCCAGTTTGAGTCAGCTGTCCTGGCTGTGTCCCCTCCCAGCTTCTTGTGCCCCTCCAGCCTTCTTGCTGGCTGGCCATGAGAACCTGAAAAATCCTTGACTTGGTATAAACACTACTTAGCAACAACTAAAAACATCAGTGTGTTATCAACATTCTTTTCCTACTAAATCCAAAACACAGCACTATACCAGCTACTAGGAAGAAAATTAATTCTGTCCTAGCCGAAACCAGGACAATGTTAAATACTATTGGTTCCAATATGGACCCTTGAGGGACACCATTCATTACTGGTTTCCACTTGGACATTGAGCTACTGCCTGTAACTCTTTGGATGCAGCCATCAGCCAATTCCTTCTCCATCAAACCTGCACCCCTCCAATTTAGAGGTAAGAATGTTGTGGGGGACCGTATCAAAGGCCTTACACAAGTTCAGGTAGATGACATACATAGCTCTTCCCTTGTCCACTGATGCAGTCAATCAGCATTTGCTGCCCACAGCAACGTAAGAGCACAGGTCGCTGTGACTGTCTGGCCATTATTATGAGCACTGCTGTACAGACCAGGCACTTCCACGACACCGCTGTAGAGCACGTACTATCCCAAAGATACTCTTAATGCAGGCACCTCCAACAGTAACAACTACCCCACTGAGGCTCTCATTAATCTCCTATCCTTAATGAAAACCCAAACAAATCAGACTGTATAGACTATAAAGCAGTCTGGGGAGTGTTTGCGTGGAGGGGACACTGGGGGAGTGGCAGTGGATGCCACTTCACCAATATCTGTCTGTCACTTCTGAACCCAGCAGATTGTGCCAGTCCTATAGTAAATCAGTGTATTCAGTCACTATATTTACTCTGCCATCCCATTCTCAACATTCAGTCAACCTTCACTCCTTGACCCCAATCCCAAAACCTGGTGTGCTTCCTCCCATAGCTGTTTCTCTCACAGCTGCTATGGCTGTGAAAGGTAGTCACAGAGGATCCACCCCTCCTCAACAGTGTGGGGAGGGGGACAGTAGGAATGGGAAAACAAGGAAGAAAGCCAAGGTCTACACAACCACAAATGGTTGGGCTCTTTGTAACAGAAGAATGGAGCATACAGCCCACCAAAGGCAGTGGAGTACCAACATTATGTTCAAATGACACAGGCAGCTGCTTGGAAAATTTTATTTCCAGGCTGCATAAACAAACTCAGCCTTTTATACTGAAAGCTTTACCTTTTGTACTTATTATGAAACCATAATCAGGATGAAACCAAAAGGATTCTTTATGAATTTGTTTTAGAAAATCTGCAGAATTACTAAAGTAGATCCTGTTTTGTGGTAGGTAACTCTGCAATAAAATTCTATTAAATTCTGTGGGACTTATTATTCAGCAGAGAGGAATTTGTGGACACAATAACTGTTCTAAACCTCTATGCTTGTTCTCTAGCAGGTCCAAGAGAGTCTCACTGATTGTTTTTTGGAAACAGTAAGAATCTTCTGTTTGCTCTTAAGGAATATCACCTACATACAGAATGGGTTGGGAAATCCCATAATGGGCTATGAAAAATTAGGCTTCATGAAATACAACATACGGTCTGAGTGAGGTAAGTAGTTAATTTTTAGGAAGCAATCCATTCTCATCAATATGTTCATGTGCTTAAATTAAACAACAAGCAGAGCAGAACTTCTGCACAATAGCTACTGGAACTCTACCAAATCTTAATGGAAAAAGCTTCCAAAAAAATAGCTTCAAAAAGATGCATTTAAAGCTAAAATTATACAAACAGTTTTTGCATATATAAATCTGTGTTCTGCCATCTGTAGAAATGGAGACAACACGCATTCTTATGCTGGATTGCTTATCTGCATAAGACAGGCTTCAGATCCACACCACGTAACATTCTAATCTTTAATACATTTGTTCTATAGTTCTGCTGTGTGCAGAGATAAAAGCATTATTAATAGTGTCCCAAAGCAGCTTACAAAACATCACTTATTATTCCTGTAAGCAAAAAGTGCAAAGAAATCTGTAACCTTTGGGCTTTTGAGAAAAACAGAGAGTATAGTATGGATGACTAATTGGATATAATTTGTCTTACTCAAATATTACTAATATTGACAGTCACACAATCTGTTTCATACACTTTACAAATTATGGGCTGAATTAAAGGAAAATTCCTTGGTGCTGAACACATCTTACTTATTTATTTATGATTAAAAATGTAATCACTGTACAGATGAACAGAAAATCTGGAAGGTTTTTGTGATGCTCCTTGCAAAAGATAAGAAGCAGGCAACACACCAGGGACTCTATTTCAGCAACAAAGCTTTAAAGTCCCTATTGTTTCTTGTCACTTGAGAAACATTGTGTTGAAGAGCTAGGATGCTATCTCTGTCTCAGTTGCAATGCAGGTTAATCCCAGACTGCACCTCTACATTCAGCCAACACCTGATACAGAAAATACTGTCACTAAGTGAGGAGATGCTATTGCTTGTTGTAATTAACAACTTTAGGAATAATTGTCTGAAAATAACAGGGAGAACTTGCTTTGCTGAAAATAATGGCCAGACAAAGAAACAAGAGGGGAAATTATTGCCAGCATAATAACAACTTTGCGTAAGAAAGGAAAGCTGCTTCTCATGACTGCTGTGTCAACGGGAAGAGCATTATAATTGACTTGACAACCAGCAAAGACTTTGCTTGACTGTCTTCCCTTGACAAGAGCAGGTGTCCTGGCTTTGGCCTTGCTGTTTTTAAACAGGCCAGGCTCTGCAACCGGCAATGATGCAAGCCAGTATTTTTGCAGGAGCACTGAGGGGATATGAACAGAAGAAATAAATGAATTATTACACAGCATTTCATATCCTAATTACAAATAAGGCTATAGCACAAGGTAAATAGTACTTGTTACAGCATGACTAGTACAAGGTACAGATGCTGTGAGTGGCCCTCTGCCAGCATAGGCCTGATGTTATCCTTTTCAAAACATTTTCTGGAAAGCATAGGTTATGCTTTGTGCAGGCTTCTATTTTATCATTATTCATTCACCCAGCTCAAAACTACAATTCAGTTTTGAACAGGTATGGAAGAACAGAGTTCAGACTGGGTATGTGTCCTGGTTTCGGCTAGGACAGAGTTAATTTTATTCCTAGTAGCTGGTATAGTGCTGTGTTTTGGATTTAGTAGGAAAAGAATGTTGATAACACACTGATGTTTTTAGTTGTTGCTAAGTAGTGTTTATACCAAGTCAAGGATTTTTCAGCTTCTCGTGCCCAGCCAGCAAGAAGGCTGGAGGGGCACAAGAAGCTGGGAGGGGACACAGCCAGGACAGCTGACCCAAACTGGCCAAAGAGCTATTCCATACCATATGACATCATGCCCAGTATATCAACTGGGGGGAGTTAACTGGGAGGGGGCATCGCGGCTTGGGAACTAACTGGGCATCGGTCAACGAGTGGTGAGCAATTGCATTGTGCACCACTTGCTTTGTATAGTTTAATTCTTTTAGTATTAATATTGTCATATTATCATTATCATTGTTTTTCATTCCTTTCTGTCCTATTAAACTGTCTTTATCTCAACTCACGAGGTTTGGTTTTTTTTTTCCCGGATTCTCTCCCCCATCCCAGGGGTGGGGGGGAAGTGAGCGAGTGGCTGCGTGGTGCTTAGCTGCCGGCTGGGGTTAAACCACGACAGTGTGTTTCATCCCTGTCTTATACCACCTCTTGCTCCAGAGTCACTGAGTGTTGATCAAGTGTGTCCAGTCCCCCAGGCTCTTGGAAGGATGGAGGGGAGGAACAGAAGAAGGGAGGAAAGGAGGAAGGGAAGAAGGGTTTCTTAAACATAGCAGAGTAAGTGCTTGTGGCAGCCAGGGACACAGTGCTAGAGCAGGGTTTGATGAACTGATGGGGCAGAGTGCTCCGTCAGCAAGTTTGCTGATGGCACCAAAGTGCGACGACAGGCTGATACACCAGAGGGTCATGCTGCCATCCAGAGGGACCTGGACAGGCTGGAGAAATGGGCTGACAGGAGCCTCATGAAATTCAACAAGGAGAAGTGCAAAGTCCTGCACCTGGGGAGGAACAACCCCAGGCACCAGTACGTGCTGGGGGCCGCCCAACTGGAAAGCGGCTTTGCAGAAAAGGCCCTGCGGGTCCTGGTGGACACCAAGTTGAACATGAGCCAGCAACATGCTCTTGCTGCAAAGGGGGCTAATGGTATCCTAGGCTGCATTAGGGGGAGTGTTGCCAGTAGGTCAGGGGAGGTGATCCCTCTTCTCTACAGAGCACTGGTGAGGCCACACTTGGAGTACTGTGTCCCGTGCTGGGATCACCAGTACGAGAGAGACATGGACATACTGGAGAGAGTCCCACGAAGGACTATCAAGATGATGAAGGGACTGAAGCATGTCTCCTATGAGGAAAGGCTGAGAGAGCTGGGACTCCAGCCTGGAGAAGAGAAGGCTCAGGGACATCCCATCAATGTATATACACACCTGAAGGGAGGGTGTGAAGAGGACAGAGCCAGGCTTTTTTCAGTGCTGCGCAGTGACAGGACCAGAGGCAATGGGCACAGACTGAAACACAGGGGGTTCCCTCTGAACATCAGGAAACACTTTTTCACTGTGAGGATGACTGAGCACTGGCACAGATTGCCCAGAGAGGTCGTGGAGTCTCCATCTGTGGAGATATTAAAAAAATGTCTCAACATAGTCCTGGGCAATCATTTTGTTATTCTGTGCTTCCTCTACTCAAGCAAACTTTTTTGTTTCTGTGGAGGTAAGACTAGGGAAGCTGCTAGTTTGATCGACAGCAGCTGTGTTCACTAATCGTACCCCCCAGTACAGCTGAGCTTACCTGAAGCAACAGAAGGACACTTACAGGATTTGCTGGCATGCTGAAAGGGAAACAACCATTCCTCCCTCAGCTCCTGCTGGATTTCCTGATTATCAAACCCACTTTCTGGAACTGGGTGCTAGCTGCAGAGTTCACCACTTTGTAAATACATGTAAATATGAACTATTCCTGCCTGGTGTTATTTCTCAGTCATACGACATGGGAATCCTACCAGTCCTCTGATAGGTGAAAATCAGGGTCTCCAGGCCAGTTGTGCCAAGGTATCCAGCTGTCAGGTTGGCAGCCCTGGTCTGAATGTTTCTACCGGGACACTAGCATTTATTCTGTATCTCCTTCTTTACTAATGAACCTGCCTAGTCTTAGTAAGACTCTTGGCTGCTTTGATACTGTTAGTTTCCTTTAGCAAGGGAAGTGTGTTCAGGATAGACAGAGATCGTTTCACATCAAAAACGTATTCTGGAGAGGCATCTTCTGTGTCAGGGAAGAGAATCTGAAGTGCCTTCATACCTTTTAAACATAAAAACATACTGAAGTTTCAAATATTCATTAATGCAGAAAATGCTATCTTCTTTTATCAGCATTTTCAATTACACAACTTTTACCAAATGAACTAATTTGACACTCTTCTCTCCCTGCACAGACAGACATTTGAAGAAATATCTCATTAACCTATTTTTAAAAAGCATGCCAAGCTGGAAAGAAGCAACAAAGATTTTAATGGGGTATTTTTACTTTGCTACATTTGCAACATTTGTCAGTTTTCCATTTTGTTGATTTAGTAGATCTCTTGAATTCTTACATGGCTTCAGAGCTTTTAAAATGACAAGAATAAACACTATTATATCATTAAGGATTCTGAGCTAGACTGATATACTAGAGCACAATTTTCACAGAGTTAGACTTAAATTCTGTGGTGATATAGAATTGAAATCCTTATTCTCCTTTAAAAAGTAAAATTAATTTCTGCTCTCAGAAGTCAACAACCTACCTATAAGAGACTGGTGGAAGGTTAGGAACTGTTTTTTATTTAAAGGGCCATCAAAACACAGCAATGCAAGCAAGGTTTTTTTGTTTAAATTCTGTATTTAATTATCTTTTCAAGTTTCCAAACCAGCAGTGATGACTTGCTGATTTCATGTCCTGGTTTTGAAAAAAACATTTTCCTTTTTGTTATCTTGTTTCTGTTTGGAAGACAGTATATACAACTAGATGAATCTAGCTGAGTATACTTGCCGATCACTGACCATACACAGTCTGCTACCAAACACACAGTGACATGTTCGCAGTTTATGGAGACTGACTTTGAGGTTTTCTCCCAGTTTTCCTCTGTCGTTTATAAGTAATCATTGATTAAAAACATTCTCAGATAGGACAGTAATATCACAGTAATTATTCTTACATTTAAAACTCTTGTGAAAGCATGAAGCAGTAATTGGACTCAAGCTGAAGTAGGAAAGAGGGAAAAGGGGAACGAA